>NC_021164.2:1803562-1813425 GCF_000331145.2 Cicer arietinum
ATTTATTATTATTTTTTGTACCCTAATTTTTGCCTAGGTCTCCATTTCAGGTTTTCAACCTAGCGGGTATTTTTTTTTATACCTTAATTTTTGCCTAGGTCGTCCTTTTGGATTTTCAACCTAGCGGGTCTTCATTTAGATGTAATACTTTTTGAAGCATCAATGTGTGAAAGTAGTGATAAGTCTTCTTGATCCATATTGGTGTAGATCATAACAAAACTTGAATGTATTGGTATTGGGGCTCATATAGTTGGGAGTCCACTTATGTGCTAGTCCTTTTAAATATGTGAAATCTTCTTGAGTACTAATTCTTTCTTTTGAAGCTCTGAAGTTCATATGTTCTTCTTTTAAGATATTTTGAAATAATTGTCCTTGATATGAGGCAGACAACATTTTTCTTGACTTGAATTCCGTTGGTCAACACAGATCATTACTCTTGATAAAATGATTTTTTGTTTGAACAAGTCACACTGCCTTTATTCTATATAATAAGAATAAAAGGGTGCCCCAATTATATTCTGATTCTCAAGGAGGGTATCCCACTGTTACGATATAATATTTGGTACGAGAATTTTCTATCTAGCTTTCTTCTACATTTGATAGTAAGCAGGATGGTCGTGACTTTCATTCTTGTGAGTGACTATTCTTCATCATGACTTACTTTTAACATTGAAAATAAAACAACTAGAACGCCAACTAGTTGATTATATTTTTGAGGGGAAGGACATGATGGAAAATGACTTCAACTTTTAGACATTTGTCTAATATGTACATATAAATGATCATCTTCTTATCCCAAATTTTATATTTTTGATTCATCTGGTTGATAATTAGGTCAAATCCCAATATGCTTTCAACATTTCACTTTTGATTTGTAGGCAGCTAGAATAGTCATGGTACAAACTTCAAATTCCTCCAAGTGATTGGTATATTCAAAGTACAATTAGATAATGATAAAGATAAAACGACCTTTCTATGGGATTAACATGACGTTAACTACATGTCCCAACATATTGTGGTCCATCCAAATAAGGGATTTTATTTTTATCATTTCATCCCCTTCAGTGGAATTAATAGCATGACCGAAACAATGTAATGAAATCTTAGCAAACTTATTTATGAATGTACTACTTAAAAATATGTATCTTACATGGTTAGAATAAGAGAAAGGCATATAATGTTGGGTAATAAATGGTTAAATATATGAGGGGTAGAAAGGAAAAGACAACAAAATACATTTAGTGATATTCATAATATTAAGGAAACAAAAGTGTGTCAATATAACAAAGTATCGTAAGACTTTATACTTAGCAATATTATTGGTGCTTCAGAATTAAAATTCACAAGAGAAATTGATAATATCTTCATTGTCGATTTTGTCCCTTGGATAAACTCATTAAATATATGCAATATCATCAATGTCTTCAACATAATGTTTAGTCGAGGTTTTTTCAATTGTCCTTAAAGGTTCATACAAGATTTGATACTTTTATTTAGATTGGTGAATATTTTTCATGACATTAAAGTAGTAAACGATAATGATGAAAGTTCAACATAGACGACCTAACTTCTAGAGGTTCAGCTGTGGTGAAAAGCCAAAAAAAAGTATGTCCATCACTTCGAAGTAGGGGGTGGAGGATGAAGAGAAATATCATTAGTATCATGTTCAGATCTTGTGGACAAGTTACTTGAGGTAGACCTAGACTAAAGGTAAAAATTGTTAGACTTATGAAATTAAGAGGTAAACATGAGTTCTATGTATTCATCCATGATTCAGATAATCTTGTTAGACTTATGTTCATCCATGATATAGTCAGTGTCTTTCAATTGATTCAGATAACATTTGTATGGTTCAATTCATCCATGATTTTAACCCGAGAACATGTTCGGTAAGGGTGTCATGACATTTTTTTCTTTTTTTTTTTTTTTGCTTTTTTTTCCCATTTTTTTTCTTGAAGGAAAATGTTATGAGAATGTATGAAAATGAATGCAATGATTATGCATTTAATTTAAATATTTTATTACCTCCTAATATGCAATCACTTTTTTCTAAAAAAAAATGAAGAGAAGAAGAAAAACATGTTGTAAAATAAAATAAAAGATGAAACATGCATGATTATGCAATGCATTATGATAAAAATGAGATATAGCTAGAGTAAGTTTTTTTTCCATATATACATGTGCCCTACATGGTTCTTTTCTTGATTGATGGTTTTTTTATTGTGAACCTTTATTATGGGTGGCTCTATAGTTCTAAATCGGTTCCTAGAGCACACAACTCAATTCTAAAATATTAAACCAATTAATATGTAAACTATTAAAATGGAAATATTCTAGAAAATGTCAAATTTAGGTGAAACTTTTATGACAACCAAATAAGATGTATATTCAGAAGATTATCATTACACAATCTCTAACTTATCTTAGGTTTGCACTCAGTCCGGGTATAAATCTCACTCATAAGTGTGTGAGTTGTGTTAGAATAGTGTATAGAAAAATAAATAAAATAAAATAAAAAAAATCCTACAAGAAGTCGCGACCAATTTTATTTTTATTAAAGGAAAAGTTGAATAAAACCTAAAATAATGATTTTTGAACCAAAAATTTAGATTCGGGAGTCGATTACGAGTAGGAAAGTATTATCACCCTACAATGTCCGTTAAAACGGTTACCCTATAATTAATTATATAGGAACTATTTATTTATTTATTTATTTTTACCGCAAAAAGAATAATAAAAAAAATTAAATTATTTACATTAATAAAAGAAGAAAAAATATTTTTTTATTAATTTGGTTTAACAAAGGAAATACTTTGCTCCTACGTATCCCCAGGTGCAATAGGAAAATCAAAACATACGTAGTTCTTGGGTTGAAAATATTTATGTGTTAATCGATTTTATTATTAATTTTACTTTATACATATATCAAAATAAATTAACAACATAATGATAATAATAATAATAATAATAATAATAATAATAATAATAATAATAATAATAATAATAATAATAATAATAATAATAATAATAATAATAATAATAATAATAATAGGAGTGATGTGTTGTATACTGATTTGTGTATCGTTTTATTTTAAAGAAAATATTTTTACTACTTTTTTATTTTTATAAACTATAAATGATAAAAATTCAAGAGCAGATCCGCGAGTCGGCGACGCATATGTGGCGCGAACCGACGGCGGTAATAATAATAGAATTCGGCGACGCATATGTGGCGCAAACCGATGGCGGTAATAATAATAGAATTTAAGATCTATTGCACAAGAAATAAAACACAATAAAGATGAGAGATCACAAATTTGATAAAGAAATAAACGATTATACAACAATCAAATTGATTTTTATTAGTTGATTCTAAAACTTCTCGTGAAACCAAAAAAAATTATTGTTTATATCATATGTGCATATAATAGTAAATAAAATAGACAAGAAGAAAAAAGAAAAATAAGTGTTTACCGCACTAGAAATGCTCTTTACTAGCTCGTTCCAATATTTCTTCTCTTTTTTTTTTCTCTATTATTCTCTCTTCTCTTTTTTTTTTTTTGTGCTCTTAATTGTGTTTTCTCTTGTCTCCCCAATTGTGCTCCCAATTCTCCTCTTGTGGTAGACTATTTATAGATTTTTTGGATGTAGATTACAAAAGACAAGAGAATAATTGCCAATGAATTACCATTAATCTGGTAGACTATTTATATTGATTCTTATTATCATTGATTCATTTCTTCGGTATTCAATTGACCACCATTATACTAATTTTTAATACCATTGATTTATTTTTTTTACGGTTTCTTTTCATTCAAATGATGACCATTATAATAATTTTTATTACCATAAATTCAATTCAATTAAATACGTTTGTTTTTATTTTTTTTATTTAGAAAATAGTAAAAAAATTTGGAAATAAATCAGAGTCAAATAAAAACAAACACAATTCATCATTTTCTAAAAATCTAATAATTTATTTTTATTATTATTTTCATCATTATTATTTTTTTTTTATATATTTATTAAAAATCATAAAGTAGCGGACAAAATTAAGTATCAACAATTGTTATAGAAATAATATAATTTTCAATCGGTGATAAACGAACATCATCGAAATTGTCCAAAAAGTTAAACACCTAGAGTTATTTTATTTTAAATACAAAAAAGAAAAATTGTTATGACTTTCATCAACGGTCATTCAACCTATCTACAAACATTGTGTTAATTATTATTTTCTGCCTTTAGGATACCTTATGCTTTAGTCAGTGCTTTTTGTTTGAATATATTATATTTTGATTCTTTCAAAAAATAGAAAATCATTTTGCTCGTAAAGCAAACTTTAATTTAAAAGTTTTGGGAACTTAAGAAAATTTATTAGAGAGACCTATATAAAATAAATCATCAATGTCTTTGAATTATTCTTTTAGTGTTTTGAGCTGCAAAATTATTTATCGAAATTTTACAATACAGTAATTTAAAATAAAATAATCATTTAATAAGTAAAAAAGAGAAGCGATAAACACTGTTTGCAAGTAAACTTGAGATATTTCATTAGTTTTTTCACTTGTGTTTTCACCTATTTCTCTCATTATTTTTTTGTTGTACAAATATGACTCTCATTATTTAATAGATTCAAATCACGAATTATTAAATATTTATGAATAAACATAGAGTTTATATCTTCTTCATTTCTCAAAAGAAATGAATATTTATAATTACAATTTTGTTATATACTAATAAATAATATAAAAATACATTTAAAAAAAGATTAGAATTCTCTTTATTTAATGAACATTTCTATTTAAAGAAAGATATATTAACACATAAAAATAAAATAAAAATGTTATTTCAAAAAATATATTAAAAAAGATTTTTTTTTTAAAGTTTATTTATTTCACGTATCAATTTCTTTTCAAATGGAAGTACCATTAAATAGAGAGAATTTCAACTCTCGAGATTGATGACATGAATTAGATATTTATACATAAAAAATATGTAACAATTAACATCTTTATTTCTTTTAACATATGCATCTTTTTTTTTTTAAGAGCCTCTTCATTTTTCACCTTATTCATTTTTTTACTACCACAATTTTATCAAAATTATAATAACTAAGAGGAGAAATGAAAAAACAAAATTAAGTGATCCTAACTCATCATTTTAATGGTATCAATCAACAAATTATATTAAAAAATATATAATAATCCATTTCGTGTCTAATAATAATCCATTTCGTGTTTAATAGTCATACACTTGTAAAAAGTCAATCAATAAATCATAACTATTCATGAAAATAACTTTAGACGTAGTTCCAGTAAAAGTTAAACATTTCTAATAATATAAAAGTTATGATTAACTCACAATGTATAAAATATTTACACTAATAATATATACGATAAATCCATTTTGTAAATAAAAAATCCGTTATTAGCTTTAATTTTCAAAATTGATTACTAGTACTAAAAGGTTTGTAAAAATTGATCACTCAAACCACTGAACATAGATGTTCATCCAACCCCGTGTCGTCTAATTTTTATCAGATCTTAATTTCCAATAACGTAATTGGGGTGGATAAAACATTCCTAATTAAGAAATCTCAACAAACATCAACATAATAAAATGTTATTGAATAATTGTGTAAGAAAATATTACACCATCAGTGTATAGTTCTTAAACTCTTATTTTAATTTAAAATAAATGCAATAACAAACTTTAACACAAAATCCTGACATAACAAGTGTAATTGCCAAACTCAAATTACAGTGAATTATTTAAAGTTGTGCACAAAATGATAATAGAACAAAGAAAGAAAATGCAAGCTCTCCCCCCCTACCCTAAAAAAGAAGGGTAAGTTTTATATAACAAGGAAATTTTACATTGAAGATCAACAAAGAAAACTTTTGAGAATACACAAAATGAACCTACTTTTGAAGGCTTAAGTGGGTACAAAATCCCCAGAATAGAGGGATAACTGTGACACAAGCCAAAAGAACAACATTAACAACATGAACTGTACGAAAAAATAAAATGACACCTTACATACTTCTCTCTGCAGCACAAAAGATTCTTCAACTCCTAACCTATCACCGGAATACTTTTCCAACTCTTCTGCTTTGTTCTTCAGCACCGAAGCCTTAGTCTCCGCATCTACGAGCTTGTGTAAAACCCGTGCTTGATTTTCAGACAGTTTCTCTTGTTCTTCCAATAATGCAAGTTGTATATCTGCCCCAACTTTCAAGTTCTGGACCCCCTTTGTGATGGCCAGGTATTCAATCTCAGCTTCAATCTTCTGCTTAAAAAGCTCCTCAACCTCGTACTCTACTTCTCTATGTTTTTCCTCCGATAAACCTACCGTGTTTGCAGATTCTTCCTTAGGAAACTTGCCACTACTCAAGGCTGTTTCAAGTTCAACAATCCTCGAATCCTTCAGCGCAAGTACACCTTGTAACTCTTCCTGCTTGCTTTCCAAAAGGTTTACATGTTGTGTCAAATTTGATATCTGAAACTCCAAGGAACTTGAAGTAGTTTGTTTAATTCCTTCTGCACTAGAATGACTAGATAAGTATGACTTATGAAGTCCAAGATCAACAGCGGCGGTATCAACAGATGCACTGCTACACTTAGCTGAGTCGTCGTCCGGTGAGACAACTTCAGTACCAATCTCCTTGAATTTCTGGACTTCTGCAAGAGCACACACAAATTGGTTATCAGCAATTGCACATACCATCATACTTGATTCTTCCAGAAAAGAAGGAACTTCAGATAACAATAAAAACTAAAAGAAAATAACGTTCGTTTTTCTAAAAATTATGCCAACAAAATACATATTTCCCATCATTGTTTCCTATTGTTGGCTCAAGACATGTCTTAAAATGGTTTCCTCAGCCTAACTTAAGGTTACAACCAGCTGACCAAGAAAAATTAGCTGATCATGGAGTCGTATGATTTCTGATTTAGTACCAAAGACAAAAGAAGAAAGTTTTGAGAAAAAAATCAGAGCAAAAATAAATATCCATCTAAACCAAATAACATGTAAGTGCTATAATTTCTCAATTTAGATGAAATCCAATTGAGGAACCACTTGATAATCCTCACAAAGGGGGAATGAGATATTGAGAATTATACTAAAAACAAGTCAAATACATCAACCATGATAGGCTCCACAACAACCTAGGACACACTAATATTTGATGGGCAATGCATGATAACAACAATCAAAGTATTTTTCCACTTGGTCGAGTTAGCTATATGGATCAGACATCATCATAAAGTCCAATCATGAATCATATCTAAACATCATTTAACTCCAAAATCTTTCTTCATGGCTTGATTTATAGTTTTCCTGGTCTGCCTCAACCTCTAGCCAATAGACTATCTCCCATATGATATGCCCTCCTTACAATGTTTCTACAAGTCTTCAACTTCAGACACATCCCAACCACCAATAACAAGATTCTATCATCTTCTCTACAAAACAGATTACCCTACTTTTTCTCTAATGACATGATTTTTAATCCTATTTGGTCTTGTGTTAGCACTCATCCAAAGTAGCATTCTCATTTCTGTAACATTGATTTTATTTTCTAGTAGCTTTTTACTGCCCAACATTCAGTTCAATACTTCAATCAACATAATGGTGTAACTTTTCTTTAAGCTTGAAATATTTTTTTATCATATCACTAATGCAACCTGAAACATTGCTCCATTTCAACCATCTTACTTGACATCCCTCTCCATCGCCCCGTCAAGTCAATGCATGCTATAAAAAATAAAATGATATGGCCAAATGGACCTCTCAAGTTAAGTACAATCCATTATCAACAAAATGGAGCAACTACATCTATCTTAAATTTGATGACATTTAACATTTCATATAGAGAAATAAATTGTTGGAGAAATTTTCCAAGGGGCTCCTTTTCCGTCTGACATTCAATTAACCACCCAGCAAAGATCTACCAATGTAGGACAACAGTTTTAAATCTAACATTGTTAGATCACTTGATTAATCAAGTCATCAAGAATGCTCAGTAGACCTGTAGACCATCATAATTTAAGGTTCTAAAAAACAAATAAATTTAAAAGAAGTTGAAAAGAAGGTAATATCTATAATATGGTATCATTGAGGTGAAAATAAATCATCATTAATTTGTTATATGTATAAGGTAACAGTAAAATATTTTAAATCAAAATGTTAGAATTATACACCAAAGTTGCAACTGCTAGTCAAGTAGAAAGATTATTTTGTTTCTACCAAAAAAAAAAGAAAGAAATATTATTTTATTATCTTTCATGCAATAACTTTATGCAGTAACACCGTCTAGTACGTGAGCTCAAAGAACCAAACCAAACTTGATTAAATAAAGCCAAATACATGGTTTGGCTTAACGCGATAAAAAATAAGGTTTAAACAGTTATGGAGCTCAAGCCGGACTTATTATATATTAAGTTAGTTCATGCCCTTCGATCAGCCATGCTAGAACCTTCACTGACAATTGAGTTAAATTAAATCGTGGAGCAAAATTGAATGGTAAAAAAACTGCTGATAAGGTAATATATGTTACATAAATTTTCTCAAGGATTATAAGGCGACAACAGATATAACAATCTCAATCACAAATTGGCATTAGATTTAGAGTTTCCCACAAAAATAAAAACATATCACAAAGTATGACGGACAAACCTTCTTCAAATGCCTCCTGGACAGCCTGAAGGCTTCTGAGAGACTCAATCAAAGGATCTTCAACACTTGTAGATTGGTTGTTCTCACTTTTCTCTTCAGGAACATCCCAAGACAGATTTGCCGCTGAATTCTCTGGTAGAATATCTTCATCTTCACCATTTTCATTGCCATAACCATCTTCATCTCCCTCGGTGAAATGTTCATTAGTGTGAGCTTCACCGCTGTCACCTCCATCATAAACACGGGGGTTGCCACTGTGCTTTCCGTTACTAGTAACCGTAAACACACCTTGCTTAAAGTTGTTGCTTCTTGAATCAGATTCCAAACTAGAAACAGAATTTTCCGTCTCGATTTTCACTCTTCCACCTCCACCAGGTTTCTTAGAACTCTCGATGCGTCCCTTTCTGCTGACCCTTTGGACCCGAGTTAACCAAATTCTTCGAACTTGTATTCCTACTACCACGATTTTTATCGTGCCTCACCTTCGGCTCACTAGCTGCCGTGGAAGACTTACTACTCCGATCCTCACTATTCTCAGAATCAGTCCCAACAGCAAAACCAGATCCAACTGCATATCTAGAATCTGAACTAGAACCACGGATAGCATATCCATCAGAAAACACTACATTCCCAAAGGCATTCGAAGATCCATCGTTTTTTTCCTTAACACCGCGCAGATTTTCACTCAAATTAGCATTGCCAGAGCCAGACAACCCTCTCTTCAACACTTTACTCGAATCATCAGCACTCGAATTGTGATCCCTAACAACATCCCTCTTAATTCTCTTCCATTTCTTCAACCCAACCCCTTTTTTTGGTGTTTCTTTGGAATTAACACCTTCCTCACTACCCACTTCAACAACAACTCCATCGTGATCCGGTTTGGACGCAAAATTCCCATCAAATTGAAACCCTAATTTCTCATCAGAAACTGAATCTCGTTCACCCTTGGTTCCATTTTCATTTCCATCGTTATTCAATTCATTCTCTTCCACAGATTCAGTTCCCAAATCCATATTCCAATTTCAGTGGAGATGAGGGAAATCAGTGGAGATGAGTATACCAAACAAGAGATTTGTGAACGTTGACTGGAAAGAAAACGGATGAGCGAGTTTGTTAACGTTGCCCTAACGGAATCTCACTTAAAGGGTATAATTGAAATTATTTTGAAAGATAAAAT
>NC_021164.2:1814202-1830077 GCF_000331145.2 Cicer arietinum
GCATTCGAAGATCCATCGTTTTTTTCCTTAACACCGCGCAGATTTTCACTCAAATTAGCATTGCCAGAGCCAGACAACCCTCTCTTCAACACTTTACTCGAATCATCAGCACTCGAATTGTGATCCCTAACAACATCCCTCTTAATTCTCTTCCATTTCTTCAACCCAACCCCTTTTTTTGGTGTTTCTTTGGAATTAACACCTTCCTCACTACCCACTTCAACAACAACTCCATCGTGATCCGGTTTGGACGCAAAATTCCCATCAAATTGAAACCCTAATTTCTCATCAGAAACTGAATCTCGTTCACCCTTGGTTCCATTTTCATTTCCATCGTTATTCAATTCATTCTCTTCCACAGATTCAGTTCCCAAATCCATATTCCAATTTCAGCTTCTTTAACTAAATCTGAGAACAGAAAATCGAAACTCATTGAGATGCATCAAATTAATTGAGCTTGAAGCAAGAAATCAAAGAAAATTCACTTCAAAATCAAAATTATATACACAAGTTCACAACGAAAAAAAGAAAAGAATATATAATTATGATTGGAATAAGAATGAATAATAATAATAATAATTAATGTATGATAATAAAAAAAATCGAATGAGAGAGAGAGAGAGAGAGAGAGAGAAGATCTATGAGTTACAGTAAATTACCTTCATAAATGAAGCCTTGAAATTGACATCGAAAACCTAAACTTTGGGAATTTAATGGATTTGCGGTTTTATAGGCTGAGCAAGAACCAAAAGAAAATGAAAAAATAACTTTTGAAAAATAAATATAAATACAGGGTATAAAGTCAATTATTATTATTATTTTAGGGAATTTAATCTAATTTTTTAAATAAAATTATCAAATTATTTTCCGCGATCGGAGAGGTCAAAAACTCCAGCATCTTCGAGTTCATGGTAATTAATTTTTTTTTTCCATAGGTTAATGGTAAAACTATTCGAAGCGCACAGTTAGTATCTCTCATAGTTGCAATTTGAACTCAAGTTTAATAAATTGTGTGAATTTTTTATTAACTAAAATTGCACTAATAATTAAATTGCAAATGTCTTTTAAGAAATTTAATATTTTAATATTATGATTTAAATGCAGTTTTAACATTCTTATTTTTATTTTATTGATTCGTAATTTTAATTATTCAATTTTTTATTTTATAATTCAGGTCATTTATTTTTTAAAATTAAGACATTTTGATTTTATTATTTTTAATTTTGTAATCTTGGTCATTGATATTTTAAAATTAAGATATTCTGTCCTACATATCAATTTGACAATTAATTTTAATAATGTGGCTTAACAATATGATTAAGTGGAAGCCATGTTAATATTTATTATTTTAAAATTAAATAAAACATTTTAAATAATAATTTTGTTTTCTTCTAAAATTTAAGTAAAAAATAAAAAATATAAATAAAAAATTAGAAATTACTATAAAGAAAAAAATTGGAAATTACAATAACTAGAGGGAAAGTTGAATTTCTTTTTTGATAAACAATTTTATTTTTCTTTTAAAAATAATGAGTGTGATTGTTACTGATTTTAATTTTTTTAAGTTTATTTTAATTAAGTTTTAAAAATGAAATAATTTATTTAAAATGTATTTTTAATAAAAAAATAAAATACGACATGACTTCTACTTAACTATACTAATGATATTACCTCATTAAAATAGAGATATAAATTGCAAGTGTGACAAAATATCTCAATTTTAACAAATAAAAAAAATTAAAATTACAAATTAGTTAAAATAAGATAACTAAAATTGAATTTAAATCTAATTAAGCTAAATTTTATTACTGAAGTAACATATCGAATATTAGTAAAAGAGTTTACGGTAATTACTAATTATCATTTGTGGAGTTGTTTCAACCATTATTCTTTTGTAATATTGTTTATTTTTTCAATTGATGACTTAATAATCAATATTGCTTCTTTTAATACTCTTATTTATTTATTTTGACAAGTCTTATCTGAAATTTAAATCTTGAGGTTATGTAATTAATTAAAATTGATGCATTAAATAAAATTTTCTCCGTGTATCATCTCATACTTTATCTTTAAAGACTATATATAAATAAAAGATTAATTTTCATATATAGTCAGTGTTAAAGACTTTGACACAAATAGCATGGACTTACTTAAAGGTCAGGTCAATGTGGGCCTTTTTTTTTATGCAAATGGGTTGTGTTGGACATTAGATGAGGTTTTTACTATGCACCACCACACTTTAATTTTCCACCCCCTATCCTACATGAAATTATATTTTTATCCTTTTTTACTATATGTACAACTTTAAAAAAAAATTAACATTCATTTTTTTATCCCCTTTTTCGAAACTTTACAAAATTTTCTATTATATTCGAAATAAAAAAGTAAGTATCATTCGAAAATTTGAAATGTTCGAAATGAAATTTTTTCAGAAATTATTGAAACTTTTAAACTTTTTGAAATTTTCGAATTGAAAATTTTTCAGATATTGTTGAAACTTTTGAATATTTTAGAAAATTTTGAAATGAAAGCTTTCGAACATTTAGAAATTTTCGAAATAAAAATTTCCAGATTTTTCAAATCGAGGATTTCGAAATGGAACCTTCGCAAAAAATTTGAAACTTTTGAATTGTTAGAAAAAAAAAAACTTTTGAAATTAACAATTTATTAAAGTTTTTGTCTTCATCTGAACGTTTTTAATTTGTGATATAAATTTTCCATTTTTTTAATTAACAAACTTCCAATTTTTTAAACTTTCCATTTCAATGTTTCTAAAGTTTTGAAAAAAAGCTGTAAATTAACATTTCGAAAGTTTCGTATTGATGAAAACTTTTGAAAATCTTGGAAAAAACCTATTTCAAAACTTTAATGATGTTTTAAAAGTTAAAAAATTTCAAAATTAATTGTTTCGAAATTAAGAAAAATTATTTCTGTAATGTTTCGAAAGAGAGGGCGAAAAAGTTAATGCTAAAATTTTTTGAATAATAAAAAAGGACAAAAATATAATTTTAAGAGGAATGAGAGAATAGGAGGTTAAGGTGTTTCGGTGGATGATATAAACATCACATTAGTTTTGTGGTTATTTTGATGCACCAAAAGGTTATTTATGTAGATATACATACCTTTAATTAGTTTTGATGAATATTTGGCCCAACAACCTTGCAAAACATATATTTATCAGCTATTAATTGTTATCATATATTTACCACCATAAATTATATTGGGTGCAATATTGAAAAATGAAATAAATAATACGACAATTATCCAACATACAAAACAAATATAAAAAGTATACATGGGTAATTTATTGTGAATAAATTTTAAAAGTAATAACATTACGGTCAAATATTTTTACTTATGCAATACTTAAAGAAGTATTACTTAATGCAATACTTAAAGAAATATTGATTAAATAGTGGTATAAAATTATTTTACTGTATATATATATATATTAGTAATACAAATATATTTAAAGAAGTTATTAACACAAATATATTTTTTAAACACTTGAACTAATTTTAGATTTTATTTGGTCTTTTGAATAAATTTTATTTTATTTTAGTCTTTTAAATTATAAAAATTAAATATTTTAGGCCCTTAAATTTTTTTGACTGCATTTAGTCCCTGAAGTTATCACCAAGAAATATTTAGTTCATTAAATTATAAATCATAAACTTGTTAGTCTCTTAAATTATAAACAATTAAAACTTTGTTTTTATCTATAAGAGTCTAATATTTTGAAGTTAAAAGATTGATGTATTTAATGTTTATAATTAAAATGGTTAAAATATTTAATGTTTGTAATTTAATAGAGTAAAATAGAATAAAAAAAAATTTAAAAGACTAAGGTGTTTAATATTTATAACTTAAAGGATCAAAATAGAAGGAAAATTATTTAACTAAAGTAATAATTAAAAATAATTTATTAGATCAAATATATAATTTAACCTATAATTTAGTTAATTCAAATTAATTAAATACAACAAAATATATACATAAATTGCGTATTAATAATTAAATAAATAAAAATTGATTAATTGTTCGTAAAACTAACCTGTATGTTAGAACAACGTACATATATAATATGGAGAAATAAAATAATATATTACTCATACGAAATATGATTAGGATAGATAAAACTTTATTGGCACAAAATAATCGTTTATATTTTAAAATGTAAATATTTAAAACATATTAAAGTAAATATGTTAATAAATTTAATAAAAAATAAAATAAATAAGTTTTCATGTCATTAATTTTTGGTTATTTTTTATATAAAAAGTTTAGAATAAAAAGAAGATGTCTCAATTCAAGTAGAGAAAATAACCCATCATTAATATTCAACACATAAAAATTATAATTCCAAAATGTAATGTCAATCAATAAATTATATAAGACCATAGAGAACCAAAATAGAAAATATGTAAAATGTTAAAGAACATGCAAATGTTATTGTTTAATATTATTATTTGCACAATTGTTAAGCTGTCAAGAAAATATTTCCTCCTGTCACATATATTAATATATTATACGGATATGTGGTAGACTTCTCAAAAATGGCCTAAAGTGCAATTTGTTATTTTTAATAAAAAATTGAAAACAAATGTAATATATTTTATTAAAAATATCTAGATCTACCTTTTGATTGGATCCATATTAGACGGTGCAATATTATATAAACAAAAAAAAATTACACGTTTTATAAAACATAATTAGTGTTATTTATTTTTTTTTTCAAATTAAATAAAAAATAATTGTATTTTTCAGTCACAGAAACTTATTTCATGAGAACAAAAGAGTTATCAAAAAATAAAATATAAATATATTAAAGAGTAATAGAATTAATTAACACTTGCTTATATATATTTTAGACCATCAAAAAAATTATTTTGTGCTTATATTTGAGAATCCATCATAGTAGTTACTCAGTTGCAAGCATCTCCAAATAATAGGCTGTGCCAAGAGAAAATACTTATTAATTCTTTGTATTTTATAATAAATATCGTTTAAGATTTTTTATATATTAAAAAATTTAAAAGAAAAAAAAATATTTTATTAAACTATTTATGTTAATTATCGATGATTTATTATTATTATTATTATTATTATTAATATAAAATATAATAATATTTTAAAAATTATTTATATAATAATTATTTAAGAGTAGTATAAGAATAAAAATAATTAAAATTGAAATTTAATAATAACATTTATTTTAATATAATATTTTTTTATTAAAATAACACATTTTAAAGAGGAAAAACAAAAATTTAACAAGAAATAAAAGTAGAGAGATAAACATTAGATGAGATTAATGATATACAACAAAAGTATAAATAAAAATAGGAAGAACAAACATAGCAAAAAAAAATAAAAATTACCAAAAATTATGCAAAAGGAAACACAAAAAAGAAAAACATAATCACTGGAGGAAAACAGCTGAAGCCCTCTCACCATCTCCCCCTCTCTTGCAATTTAATTATATAGTAAAAGTTTTGTTTTAAAAGAAGAAAAAGTTAAAAAATAATAAATTATTAAGCTAACTATTAATATATAAAAGCCTATGCCATAGTTCATTATTATTTCTATGTCAATGACATGGTGCTTTCTAACAAAAAAATTAATGAGTTTGGCAATATGAGTAGACTTTATCGAAAACTATCATAAAAAATTGGGAGTACTTTTTTTTTTTCACAACAAAATATGAGTACTTGAATGCAATAATATGTACTTCATCAATTTTATAATTAATGTCACTTTAGTAAATAAAAATTCTTTCAAAGTAAATCATTCACAATTTATAATATAATTTTAATTTTTTCTTATACTATTATTTAATGAATATTATATACACAATTTCTAAAATAATATTATATTTTATATTGATAATAATAAAAAATATACCATTAGTTAAAAATGATAGTTTGTTAAAATTACTTATTAGTTTTATATAAATTAGTTTTATTAGGCCTTTATTCATGGATTGTTACAGCTATTTTTTGGGTTTAGCCTTTCTAGCTTTTTAGTTCTTTTTGATATAGGACTCCTATTATAAATATGTCGATGTTGTATTTATTTCTTAATTAATAATATGTCTATGTTGTATTCATTTCTTAATTAATGAATGATGTATATTCAATCAAATAATCTCTATTAATATAGTATTTGAAATTTCTTTTTCTTTATCTATATGCCTTCAAACCCAATTTCGTCAAAACCCTAAAATTCAAAAAAAAAGGTTTCGTCCTTCTTTCTTATCTCTTTCTCGCATTTCTTTTTCTTTCATTTAATCAACTCTTCAATGACAGGTTATGAGGACAATTCATCCTCAACCTATACAATTGTTTCTCAAGTTGAATCAAGAAATCCAACATTGTTGTATTACCTTCATCTTAGCGAAAATTCAAGAGCATTGCTCATAAATCAGACTTTACAATGGCCGAATTATTGCAACCATAGCCGTTTGATGAAACATGCGTTGATCTCAAAGAACGAAGTAAAATTCATCAACGACAAATTATCGATACTAACAAAGAACGATGTGATATTTGATGTTTTGGCAATATGATGATAATTTCTTAGATTACCTGTACTTTCCCCTCTTATATTGCTCAAAGTACTATATACTTTGAGAATTCAAAAAAATTATGGGATCATCTAAAAAATTGATTTTCTAAAGGAGACAATTTTTTTGTTTTTCTGATCTTCTTCAAGATTTACACGCTATTAAATAGGGTGAGAAATCAGAAAAGTGAATGGGGTACTCTTTGGGAGGAGTTAGATGTTTTACGACCCATCACCGATTGTTCTTTCTCTAATTCTTTTGAGTGTAGTTTACAAAAATTAGTCTTAGGCTATCGTTACTCTAAAGTCGTCACAAGTTTTTTAAAGGACCTTAATGACAGTTTTAATAAGGTAAAAACCCAGATTCTGATGATGAATCCTCTACCTGATATAATCGCAACATTTTCTTTAATTTTACAACAAGAATAATAAATTATCGGTCCTTCTGTTGATGCAAAGGTTCTAATGAACTCTTTCATCAATGGTAATTCGAATGCTAATCCTAGATATGGTTCAGGTCGTGGTCAGGGTCACGAATCTAGTCGAGGCAGAGGTGGAGGTCCTCAACGACAAGATACTTTTTGCAATAGGCTAGTACACACTGTTGACCATTGTTATTAATTCTTCAATTTTTGACGATGATTCTAGGACTACTCCTAACGATGATAGTTCTCCTAATTTCAATTCATATGACGGTAATATCTCTCAATTCATTGCCGACCAAATTAATCAAGTCAAACATTTGCTTCAACAATTTGCTTCCTCTTTTGGAAATCAATCTCAACCTACAAATTAGATTTCTCAAACTACTGGAGTTTCCTCTAATCAACAGAATTCTATTTCAGGCAATATCTCTCCAAACTATTGGATTCTTGACACTGGTGCTACTGACCATGTCACTTGTAATTCCAATTTTTTTTTTATTACTTTTCATGAAATTAAACTAATTCATGTTACATTGCCAAATGGAAATAATACTATGGCTACACATTCAGAACGATATATTTTACAAATGGATTTAAACTTTTCAATGCTTTATAAATATTTTATTTTACCATGAACATTATATTCGTTCAACAATTAATTACCTTTTTTTTTAATTGTAAATTAACTTTTATTGACTCTCAATGTGACATTAAGGACCCTACATCCAAGATGATTAGGCATGCCAAACTTTGAATAGTTTATATCATCTGCAACAACCTATTAATCTATGGCATCTTAGATTAGGACACCCTTCTAATAATGTTCTTACTCATATTTGTAAATATTTTCCATATGTGAGTTTTAAATTCAAATAAAATTTGTGGTTCCTGCTATCTTGCCAAACAATATAGATTACCTTTTCATGCTAGTAATATTGTTTCTGATAACGCTTTTGAGTTGATGCATATGAATATTTGGGGACCATTGTCCAATTCTTCTGGTCATAAATATTTTCTAACTATTATTGAGTATTGTATTAAACACACTTGGATTTATCTTATGAAAGCTAAATTTGAAACCCAAAATTTAATGCATGATTTGGTTGTTTTAATTAAAAATCATATGACAAAATTATCAAAGTTATTAGGACTGATAATGGTGTTGAGTTCTTATATCCCGAATTTTAGGCAAAATTTGGAATTCTACATCAAACATCTTGTGTTCAAACTCCACAATAAAATTGTGTTGTGGAAAAAAAAACATAGATATATTTTAAATGTTACTAAATGCTTGCCTTTTTGTGCTAATCTTCCAAAAATATTTTGGTTTTTTGCTGTCAAACATGTCATTTATCTCATTAATGGATTACTATCAACACTCATCAATAATCATAACCCTTATGAGTTGTTATATAAACTGTTGAGGAAAAACCTTTTTGATATATGTTTTAATGACAATAAATCTTATGAAATAAATGATTAAGTTTTATAAATGATGATCTACTAATGATTGCATTTGAGTTTCATTTAAAGAACATGAATTGCATAAGTGAACAAACAAGAAGTCATTCACTTCACCAAAGTGCATAAGTATCTATTCATTAATGAAATAATCTTAAAAATAATATATCATATATCAATTATTCAATAGAATGATTATTACATCTTACAGATAGCATCTTTATAAATAAGGTGATCAAATACATTCATACAACAATCAATGATCACACCATGTTATAAATCAGAAGCAAGATCATTTGAAAGAAGCAAAATATCAAATATGAGAAAGCAAGAATGTTCTAGTTATTAAATAGAAAAACGAAGATTATTATGGTTTTCACAATATTAATCCAAGAAAGTTCTGGTATACAAAAGAAGAAAGTTATCATTACATCAAAATCGTTTTGGGCTGTCAATCTTCATCACAAATTACCAACCTTCATTATGAAAGCAATAGAATTATATACACAAGATCGTTTTGAGTAGATTCGTTTAAAGAGGATCAACAAAGGCAAAACAAAGCATCAAGAACAAAAAGCAAGATCAATCTCTAGATTAATGATTAAAAAGTACAACAAGGACAAAAGTACCAACACTGCATCTCTGCAAAAAGCAACACACGTACATAGTAGAAAAGCATGACTCACAACAGCTGTCAAAATCCAATACTCATACAAAACAGAAACAAAGAATGTCATGATTTTTACAAAAGAACATTTTGGTTATTCTCTTTTAAAGATATAATTAAAAAAAATCATTTTCCACAGTCCAAACCACAATTTAAAGAGTATCAAGACTGCTAAAATCAATGGTGAAGCCCAGAACTCGAGATGAATATCCAAAGGAGGAAAACAACCTCAATATTGATCTCCAAATTGATGAGTTGTGAGCAAGGACACAAGTACATTGTACTTACAATATTATGTATAAAGCTCTGCATAATTCTGATTGAAAACAATATCAAACTGACATTTGATAGCTCATTCACTCACTCATTCACGTATTCCTTCAAACCATAAAACAAGAATGTTCTTTGATTGTCATGAACGTTCTAGACAACAATATAAACACATGTTTAATTGCGACGGTCAAAATCCCTCATAAAGGAAGGAAAACAACCACAATAGACACATTTGCGGCGGCCCAAGACAACCATAAATAACTCAATCACAAAGTTTTTTATGGCGGCCAAAACGGCCACATAAGCTGGTTTTTTGGTTACCATTTGTGACGATTAGGCTGCCACAAATGGTAAAGCTGATAAAAAAATCCAGAGTTTGTGGGAGCCAAGGCCACCACAAAGGATGAAACGGATAAAAAAAGTTTGTGAGGGCTTAGGCCG
Source organism: Cicer arietinum (assembly GCF_000331145.2). Lineage (NCBI taxonomy): Eukaryota > Viridiplantae > Streptophyta > Magnoliopsida > Fabales > Fabaceae > Cicer > Cicer arietinum. The sequence goes on from NC_021164.2 coordinate 1,824,034, forward strand.
CCACATATTGTCCCATTCGAATATATTAATCATCATAATAATTCATTTGATCATTAGCTTCACTCCCTCCATCATTATTTTATGTAATTTACTCGACTACAAAAGTTCCTTAAAAGTATTATTAATTGATGTTGGAGACAACATGGTTTAAAATTGTAGTTCATCTTCAAGTACACCACCACTAGTCAACGAAGCCATAGCTGATTGAGGTTGATTTAAATCAGGTCTGAACAATCCATTTGTTGGCATAGTTGGTCGGTATAGAGAGGGAGAGAGAGGGAGAGAAAGAATTAAAGAGAAGGTAGTGAGGAAATTTAGAGATAAGGTAGAAATGAAAAATGAGAGGAAGAGTTATATATATATATATGTCACAAAAGTCTTCCTTTGTGGCGGCTTTTACCGTGGGAAAAATGCAATTGGATGATTTTGTGGCGGCCTAAACCCTCGCAATGCTCCAACATTGTGAGGGTATAAGTTGCCACAAAATTTTGCTGAAATTTTCAATCAATCAAGTCCATTGGAAGGGTATTTACCGCCACAAATTCAAATTACTTTTCCCTCTCATAATTTTGTGATCTTTTTTTGCCACAACAAAGGTTATAATCATCCAAAAAAAATGTTTTTAATTTGTGAGTGTTTTTTCAGCCATAAATAACAACCAATTTGAATTTTAGTATTTGTGATAGCTTTTTCAGTCAGTAATTTGTGAGGGTTTTTTTCGGCCATAAAATCTTTGTAAATTTGGCCACATAATGAATGTTTTATTGTAGTAGATATTCAATTTAAACTGAATATTCAAAGTCTTTTATCATCTATAAATTGAAGATCAATTGGAAGATGAAGGTAAAAGTTCAATTTACAAATCTACCAACACTTGTTCAAGTAAGGACAAGTCAAAAACTTTTCAAACAAACTTCGTCTCTCTTCACTATATTTGTGGATCATTATTTATTGAGTTTGTCTTTCATTATCTCAAACAAGTGTTGAGAAGTTTCAAGATCCCAAACACTTTTATCATACACATTATTTGTAATTCAAATCTATCTTTTATGTTAGATTGAGTGTGTTTGTAAAATCCTTTGAAGGAATAAAGGTGATTGTAAAAATCATTTCCAGGTTGAAATGTGAAGGTTGTAATTAACCAAGGTGTGATCAAGAGAAAAGGTGTGAAGGAGAACATTCTTGGTTCTGAAGCACATAGTGAAAATTTCACGGTTGTGAGGACTCGACTAGTCCGAGTTAGGTGAACCAGTATACTTTTGTGTGTGATCTACTTCTAACATATTCAAGAACATTCTAGACATTCTATTTCAACCAAGATTGATCTTGAGTTAATTTAAATTAAGCACATGAATCAAATTTTAATAGGGTCACAATTTAAACCCCCATTTTCTTGTGATTGACATTGCTACTTCATAATCACCTCCCTAATCTTAATAACTTGAAAGTCTTTGGATATATTTTCTTTGTTTCTACTTTGCAACAACATAAGACTAAATTAGATCCTAGATCTAGAAAATGTCTATTTCTTGGATATAAATTTGGCACTAAAGACTTTATTTGTTATAATTTACATACTCGGGGACATGTTATTTTTCATGAAAATGTTTTTCCATATTATCTAGTAATGATTCTTCTAAAAGTGATTTGTACTCTTACAATGATTTAAGCATTTTTAATTTCTTCTCAAACCTATAGAACTAGATTCTATCAATAGTAAAAAGAGTCATTCTAAATCGAATGATATTAATGTCATGCCTACTTGTGATGAAAGTAATTTTGTAGATGAAAAACCTTTTATACAACCTAGTATTCGCAAATCAACAAGGCAAATAAATCCTTTTGTTTATCTTCATAACTTTCATTACAATCTTTTAAACACTTTAGATACTACTATTAACTATGTAGCCAATTCTATTTTATATCATTTAGCTTTTGTTTTGTCTTATAAATATTTTTCTTATACTCATTAAAAATACATTAATTGCATGACTAGTGTTGTTGAACCCCAAACTTATCATGAAGCCATTAAATCTAAGGATTGGTTCATTGCTATGCAACATTAAATTACAGCTTTAGAATCTAATAACACTTGAGAATTAGTTGACTTGCCTAAAAGATAAACATGTCATAGGATGTAGGTGGGTATATAAGATTAAGCATAGGGCTGGTGGTATTAATGAAAGGCACAAACAAGGCTAGAGTTGTTGCCAAGGGTTTCACTCAATTAGAAGGTGTTGATTTTCTATACACCTTTTCTCATGTGGCCAAATTAACTACTGTTAGATTACTTCTTGTTTTGGCTGCCACTAATAATTAGTTTTTAAAGCAGTTAGAAGTTAGTAACTTGTTACATTACAGTTATCCGAGTCATAATAGTAATAAGGTTTGTCGTTTTAAAAAAAAAAAAATGTATGGTTTAAAACAAGCGAGTTGACAATGGTTTGCCAAACTCTCTTTTGCCTTGATATCATTTGGTTTTCAACATTCAGAACATTATCATTGCTTATTCATTCTCAAGAAGTTAAATTCTGTTACTATTTTGTTGGTTTACGTAGATGATATTATCATTGCAGGTAATTTTGAATTGGAGATCAATATGATTAAAACTTTTTTAAACTCTTCTTTTTAGATTAGAGACCTTGGGAGCTTAAAATTCTATCTTAGGATTGGACATATCTCGTTCAAGGGAGGGAATTCACATATGTCAACGTAAGTATGCTCTCGATATCTTGTCAGATGCAAAATTGTTAGGTGCCAAACCTTGTAATACACTTATGATGAATGATTGCAAATTTATATACAACTCAAAGACATAACCTCATGACCTTATCTCTTTTAGAAGAATTATTGGACATCTTATCTACTTGATCAACACACGATATAATATCACTTTTGCAATGCAACAAATTAGTTAATTTATGCAATCACCGAATAAAAACCATTACATGACAACCATGAGGATCATCAAATACATAAAAATTGGACCAACCCAATGATTGTTTTACTCATCAACATCCAAACTTCAACTACGAGAGTTTAGTGATTCCAATTGGTCAACCTGTCCATAAATAAGAAGGTTTGTAACTGAAGTAGCAATGTCGATTTACAAGGAAAGGGGTTTGAATTGTAAATGTTCATATTTAAAAATTCATGAAAAAAAACTTAAGGATTTAACTCAAGAATGATCTTGGTTAATAAAACAGAAAAATAATGAGAACGTTCTTGGTTAATAAACGTTCTTGGTTTTTACTAGAAAACGGAGAACGTTCTTGGTTAGCTTAAAATCAGATATTCAATTTATGTTTTTAACTTAAATGATTAATCATGCTTAACAAATAATGAGATAAGAGAAAGAATAATGTAGCACCCCGTTTTTCAAAGCGATGGTATATTTTTTTTTTTTAAAAGGAATTAAAATAAAACAGAGAATTAAATCATGAAATGCCTTGGGATAAATAATTGAGTCATTATAATTTACAAGCAGCGGAAAAGTTTCTCCAATTATAAAATCAAACCATTTACACAACAACAAATGGTACATGGAACCCATTCAAATAAGAAGTCAGACTGACAATATTAGTATAAGTACAGTTTTCCAAACTAAAAATACTCCAATCCAAAAAGAATGACACCTAGTCCCTATACATCATCCTAATCTGATCATGCTACCAAAAAGCTATACACCCTGAGTATCACCACGCGCCCCGTGAGATCCTCCTAACGTAACTGCAGTCAAGCGTTCCCATCTCCATTCCCGTCCGTAGGGTACGAACCGGTAGGACCGTCCTGACTCTCATCTGAGGGCAAAGCCCAGATTTCCACAATAATTGTAAAGGGTCACCAACCAAAAAAAAATAACAGTTAACACATAGCAATTAAGTTTTTAAATGCTCAAAATAACTTTTCAACTAAGCATACACCTTAACAGGATTTTCAATATGCGAAAGGTTCATACAATACTTTCCAATTAAAAATGAAAGCAACATGAGGTTCTCAATCCCCTAATTATAACATAACAAATCAAGACATGGATAGATTCACGAGCAATCAATCATACAACTAAAACTGAGGATTTTCACTGAGCCAATCGATTAGGCAATCGATTGGGGTGAAGGATTTTGATGAAAACAGAATCCTGGGCTTAATTCAATCGATTGACAGGATTGACTGAGCCCCTGACTTAATGCCAATCGATTTCCAAATCGATTTCCTGAAGGTTTTTAGTGAAATTTTGAACTCTGGCTTGATTCAATCGATTGGGAAATCGATTGAGTGAGTACTGAGCCCCAGGTTTTAAGCCAATCGATGTCCACATCGATTTGGTCGAATATGGATGAGTCCCTGACTTAAGGCCCAATCGATTGGCCAATCGATTTCATAAACTCATCAACATCCAAGCTTCAACTACGAGAGTTTAGTGATTCCAATTGGTCAACCTGTCCATAAATAAGAAGGTTTGTAACTGAAGTAGCAATGTCGATTTACAAGGAAAGGGGTTTGAATTGTAAATGTTCATATTTAAAAATTCATGAAAAAAACTTAAGGATTTAACTCAAGAATGATCTTGGTTAATAAAACAGAAAAATAATGAGAACATTCTTGGTTTTTACTAGAAAACGGAGAACGTTCTTGGTTAACTTAAAATCAGATATTCAATTTATGTTTTTAACTTAAATGGTTAATCATGCTTAACAAATAATGAGATAAGAGAAAGAATAATGTAACACCCCGTTTTTCAAAGCGATGGTATATTTTTTTTTTTAAAAGGAATTAAAATAAAACAGAGAATTAAATCATGAAATGCATTGGGATAAATAATTGAGTCATTATAATTTACAAGCAGCGGAAAAGTTTCTCCAATTATAAAACCAAACCATTTACACAACAACAAATGGTACATGGAACCCATTCAAATAAGAAGTCAGACTGACAATATTAGTATAAGTACAGTTTTCCAAACTAAAAATACTCCAATCCAAAAAGAAGGACACCTAGTCCCTATACATCATCCTAATCTGATCATCCTACCAAAAAGCTATACACCCTGAGTATCACCACGCGCCCCGTGAGATCCTCCTAACGTAACTGCAGTCAAGCGTTCCCATCTCCATTCCCGTCCGTAGGGTACGAACCGGTAGGACCGTCCTGACTCTCATCTGAGGGCAAAGCCCAGATTTCCACAATAATTGTAAAGGGTCACCAACCAAAAAAAAATAACAGTTAACACATAGCAATTAAGTTTTTAAATGCTCAAAATAACTTTTCAACTAAGCATGCACCTTAACAGGATTTTCAATATGCGAAAGGTTCATACAATACTTTCCAATTAAAAATGAAAGCAACATGAGGTTCTCAATCCCCTAATTATAACATAACAAATCAAGACATGGATAGATTCATGAGCAATCAATCATACAACTAAAACTGAGGATTTTCACTGAGCCAATCGATTAGGCAATCGATTGGGGTGAAGGATTTTGATGAAGACAGAATCCTGGGCTTAATTCAATCGATTGGGAAATCGATTGAGTGAGTACTGAGCCCCTGACTTAATACCAATCGATTTCCAAATCGATTTCCTGAAGGTTTTTAGTGAAATTTTGAACTCTGGCTTGATTCAATCGATTGGGCAATCGATTGACAGGATAGCTGAGCCCCTGACTTAATGGCCAATCGATTGGGCAATCGATTTCGAAAGGGATTTTCAAAAAGCTGATTACAAAATCGATTGGCTAATCGATTTTGTTCATTTGGCCAAGCCCCTGACTTAATACCAATCGATTTCCAAATCGATTTCCTGAAGGTTTTTAGTGAAATTTTGAACTCTGGCTTGATTCAATCGATTGGGCAATCGATTGACAGGATAGCTGAGCCCCTGACTTAAGGGCCAATCGATTTCCAAATCGATTTGGTCGAATATGGATGAGTCCCTGACTTAGGCCCAATCGATTGGGCAATCGATTTCGAAAGGGATTTTCAAAAACTGATTACAAAATCGATTGGCTAATCGATTTTGTCCATTTGGCCAAGTCCCTGACTTC
>NC_021164.2:1838529-1840821 GCF_000331145.2 Cicer arietinum
TTGATCGCGTGAGTAACAGAGGAGGAAGATGGAAAATCTGGTTTTCCTTCCTTTCTTTTTCTTTCCTTTGTTTTTCCTTTTTATATCATTTCCTTTTCCTTCCTTCTAATTTCCTTTCTTTCTTTTTCTCTCCAAACAAACATATATACATACATATATATATATATATATATATATATATATATATATATATATATATTACTTTTAACAAATATCTCCAAAATATTATTAACTTTGGCTAAAACGCCTCCGAGCCAAAATCCAAAATACACAAAAATACATAAAGCACACTTTAAAATTACGGGTCTTACAAATACCATATACGGATGTATCCTGGTTCACTCAACTTGGGCTACGTTCAGTCCTCATAACTGTGAGATTTTTCACTAAGTGTTCAAAACAAAGAACCTTCTTGGTTTTACAGCACCTAGCTTAGATCAACCTTGATCTGTTACAAACTTAATTTATTTCCACCCAGAAAGAGATTTAATTAGGTCACCTACCAACCTTGATAGAATTTCTTACAATCTATCCAAACTATACTAAACTCTTATAATTTGAGTTTTACAATAATGATGAGATTGTTTTGATAGAATCTGAGATGTCTCAACTCTTGTTTGTGATTCGATTCTTTACAAATAATTCAATACAATAATAACAAAGTATTGAAATATAATCAGAATTGATTCTTTTTTGAGAATGTGGGAATTTAAAGTATGTGAATGTGAATGATTTTATGAGACTTGTTGGAACTTGTACTTCTGCAATTTCCCTGAGCATTGACCTTCCTTTTATAGGAGTTTTAGAGCAATTAATAATGGTCAAAAGAGTTGTTGGTAGTGCTCTGTTAGTTTTGACCAAAACCAATATATATGAATAAAAATATTCCAGTCTTTTGAATACTTTTGAACTATGTTGACTGGGCTGATTTATTTGCTTTTGATCGTATTTCTCTTGTGTTTAATGATCCTTTATACTTCAGATTTTTTTTTTTATCTATTTGCTTTGATCTGGAGTTTTGATTATGTCAAAACAGCTTGAAGAATGATGATGAACTTCTGCATAACTTTAATGAAAATTCTGGAGATTGATAATCAATCTGGAGTTCTAGTCTTTGAACTTTTTGGAGATTGATGATTCAATCTGGAGGTTCAGTCTTGACCATTCTGATTAATCTGGAAGTCTTGTACAATTCAAGATTGTTTAACTATCTTGACAGTCAAGTTGGAGAAGGTTCAGACTTGTTTCAACTTGCTTGATTCATGACCTTTTCTTTTTGTGATTAGAATGGTTTCTTTGATTAGAATGGATCCTACTTGATCCTTGTCAAGCACTAATAACATAAGTCTAATGGAGATTGATTGATCTCGAGGCTGTGATGATCAGTTTTGATCCTGGAGAACGTTCTCTGTTTTCGCAGATTTTGTCCAGAATGTTCTCATTTCTTATATGTTCAGTTTTCATCTGATTTCTTTGCTTGGCTTGAGTTCTATATTTGAATTAATCCACTCAAAAGCCTAAGTTGAATTAACATAACATTTAGAATCATAATTAACATTCTTAATTAACCTTTGTTTATTTTCATCAAAACTTAATTTGAGAGTTTGTTTTAACTGTAACTGTATTATGTATATTTCTTGGATCATAATTGATTTCTTAGAATTCTAAGAAACAAAGCAATGTATCTCGTTCATCTTCAGAAGCAGGGTTTAGAGCATTAGCATTAACAACTTATGAAATCCAATGGATAACATTTCTTTTGCACGAATTAAACACGGATTTTTCTATCCTTACAACTCTTCATTGTGACAATCAATCAGCTAGGAAAATTGCATCAAATCCAACATTCCATGAGAGAACAAAACATATAAAAATTGATTGTCACATTATTCGCGACAAACTGCAAACCAGATTATTCAAACTCTTGATCATCTCTTCATCAAATTGATTCAATTCAATTCAATTCTTAACAAACTGAGAATTATTAACATACATTCTCCATCTTGAGGGGATGTTAATTTTATATTAGTTTTATCTAGTCTTTATTGTTGAATTGTTATAACTATTTTTTTGTTTAGCCTTTCACTTTTTTGTTATAGGACTACTATTATAGATAGAATCATATTATATTCATTTCTCAATTAATAGATAGTGTATATTTGGTAAAATAATTTTCATGACTTCTTTTTTTTTTAATTATTGCATTTATTGATATATATATATATATATATATATATATATATATATATATATATATATATATATAAATATCATAAGAGAGACATAGAACTC
>NC_021164.2:1841210-1844080 GCF_000331145.2 Cicer arietinum
ACGAGACAAATATTACTATTTAATTAATATATTATCATATAACTTTGGTGCTAGTTTATGGCATAGGACACTCACAGCTATGATATGCCAAGGCCTATGTTTCAAGTACGTATAGCTGCAGCCTATGTCTTATGCTTTTTCTAAATTTGTATTACAAAATATCTCGAAAAAATCTGGAAGAAACCAACGAAAGATCACTACATTAAATTTATAAATTCTATTTCCTTTGTAAAGATTATTGATGAGGGTTTTTGGGTATTTGTCATAGAGTCATTTATTTTAATTAGTTACAAGTTTTTTTTTTTTTTTTTTTTTTATTTGGATATATAAATTTTATCATATATAATATTGTAATTTCTTTTTTGTTTAATTAATATAAAAGGCATCTTTATTTTTCTTTCTTTTATATTTAATATTAATATTTAGTATACTCTATCTATGTTAATCTTTCAATGAAATTTTTGCTTTTTTCAATAAAATCTTCCAATTAAATTTTTGCCGTCGTTGTTAATTATTTTGCTATAGAACCACTTTCTATTGCTAAAGAGTTCAACATCTAATCATACGAAAAAATCCAAGTCTTATATTAAAAATTGTTAGTTTTAAAATATTTTATAAAAAGTGATACTCTACATTTTATAAGTCAATTTATTAATAATAAATTAGAATAAATATAAACTTTAAGACTACATATATTACCTTGGCAATGCTATATCTCTTTCATTGTTCCTATATTTACCTTACCTTGATAAAACCAACTTCATGTGAATTCAAGGATTTAACATAACCAATCAAAATGCCTTGTTGCATGCCATACCAATCCATGACTGTAATTTTTCAAAGTCCTGTTGAACTTGCTACATGTATATAAATGGTCAACGATTCGATTGATAGACTTTGAAATTATTTTAGGTTTTTATATTAGGTGTGTATAATTTGTTTTCACAAAATTGACTAATAAAAGTAACATTATTTATAAACTCTTTTATTATTGAATTTATTGTGTTTATATAAATAATAGACAGTCTAATCGATAGATTTTGATACCATATTATATTTTTATATTTAATATAATTTATTATTACAAAATTGATTTATAAAATAAATTGTTTATCATTTATAAATTCTTTTAGAACTCTATCTATTTGCATATGCTAAATTTTGCTGATGGAATAATACTAAATTCTTGTAAGAATTTGAAGGCTGATAAAATAAAAACTATGCAGCAGAAAGAGGCTTTTTTATTATTATACCACTAAACAAAAATTAAATACCATAATACCACTCTTTTTAAATTATATAACAAAGTACCATCCATTTTAAACTTTGTATTCCTTCCTCTTAGAAATCGGTCATTGCCCCTAAACTTTCTCAACTAATTTTTTTTTTTAGAGAAAGAAGGAAAATCGGTTTCCTCAATACCGATTTCTCAACTAAAAATTTGTTTTTTTATTTTTTTATTTTTTTAATTTTTGTTTTTTATAATTATTAAATTTATTTTATCATTTATAAAATTATTTTTATTAGTGATACTATTTAATAGGCACATATATAGGGAATTTGATCAATTAATAAAGCCACGTTCACCCGCTGAGAAATAATGCAACACATTATTTTTCATTAACATATTTCTTAATAATAAATATATATTTTATTAATCAATAATTGTTATTTTAATTAAATAATTAATTTAATTTTCATTTATTATTAATTTAATTAATTATTATTTTAATTAAATAATTAATTTAAGTTTTGTTAATTATTTAATTAAGTAATTAATATTTTAATTCAATAAATAAATACAATGTTAATTTTATATTTTATAATTATTAAAAAAAATTAATTAAATGGACTCCATAAAATAAAAATATTTAATTTAATATTATAATTAAACATACAAATACCAAATTAACTAATTTTATTACAATGAACTAATTTCTATTAGGAGCATCAATACGATAAGGGCATTTATTCTTGCTATGTCCCTCGTTCCGACACAAACCACATCTCTTGGGGTGTGTGTTTTTCTCTCGTTGATCCATTTCAGTATGAATACGAGTAGACTGTGGACGACCTTTTGGATCTTTTCTCATGGCTGGATTGTGGCACAACTCTATTCCATTGTATTCTGGCCAATATGATTTAAGAGGAATTGCTGGGAGCTCTTCTTTGTAAACGTCAAAGATACATTGCAATGTATACTTAGAAAACACATACATCATGTAGTCATGGTGAATAAACGAACAAGCGACAATAACATGTGAACATGGATAGTGTAATACTTGAAATTCACCACAATCGCACCATCTTTTGTCGAGGTCTACCTTTAATGTCCCTACAGGACGACAGCTTGGTGGACGAACCAACTCCTTAACTGTAAATATACTATGGGCTCGATTGTGAATAACAACTTCATGGGAATTTGACATTGCTCGTTCCTTGTTAAGATTTTGAATGATTGTATTTGAGTAAATCAATCATGATGTCATCATTGCTTGGGCTTGTGTCCCTCGTTCTTCAAATTTTGCAGTCACTCTGTAGTATGTTGCTTGCACTAAAGAACTGATTGGAAGATTGTGTGTCACCTTTAATACATTGTTCATGCACTCAGAAAGGTTAGTTGTCATGTGTCCCCAACGTTTACCTTCATCATATGCTTGTAGCCATTGTTCCTTTGGAATATCGTCGAGCCATTTCACTGCATCTTGACTCCAATCACTGATTTGTCTTCTAAAGTATGTGATGCTTGGTTGAGTCATAGCGTATCCTGAATGAACAAAAGTTGATGTTGTTTAGACAATTTGAAAACAAAATTATAAAGAAAAAATATGTGTGAGATATATATATATATATATAAAAAAAATACTAAC
>NC_021164.2:1844553-1919205 GCF_000331145.2 Cicer arietinum
CGTATATTCTCTCAATGGCCTTTTGTTTTGCAATCCATGTCTTTCTATAAGTAGCGGTATATGTGTACCGAGATCATATATGTGCAATCAATACTGAAACTGATATTGTGGGATCTGATGTTACCATTTGTAAGATGCTTTCACAAATAACAGCCGAAGAGAGTTGTTGGTGATCTTGTGAAACCATTGTTGATGAGCATGTGTGTGGCCCTTCTAGTTTTGTGATCTTCCAGATGTTTGATTTCTTTCCATTCAAGATTCTACACCTCCACATACAATTTTTATTTTTACAATGGACAATCCATCTAGTGCTATCAGAATGTGCAACGACGAAGCTCGTAGAATTGTGCATATGATATTCTTTTACACACTGCATTGCCACATCTTTTGTGGGAAATGTCATCCCCACTTGAAGATTGTCAGGATCTGGAACAACGTAAGATTGGTTTTTGGTCATAGAGTTGACAAATTCATTGTCAACATAATTCATGTTGTCGGAGGTAACGTTGCGAAAATGTAAGGGGGGTCAGAGAAAAAAATTGTAGTAGATGGACATTCTACTACGGGTTCCTGATCATCATCATCGTCATCGGCAACAACTTCAACAAGAATGTCATCCTCATTCTCACTAAAATCGTCGACTTCTTCATTGTGGACACCAGCTACAACACTAATAGGACCATCGTAAGGTGTGTTAAGGTCAATATCATGGGTGGATGTTGATGGGTGTTGTGACGATGAGGCTATGGACTCATGGTGGATTTTTGTTTTAATAAAAGGGTGTGAAGATGGAATGGAGTTGAGATATGAAAAGGCTAAACTTACTTGTGTGTCGTCTCTAGGATCATCTACTAACTGTGCATAAACTTCAATTGTTGAAATACCAAGGCATTTACTTGCTATGAACATGTCAAACATCATATGCACGTCATAATCTCCTAAAAGATTTAATGATTCATATCGAATATGTCCTGGCGCAAGAGTTATAGGGTATCGGTAAATAACATCGACCGCCCTCTGTGAGTTGTTTGGTTGAATCTTTGTTTGGATACATTTGATAAGTCCATCAAGTTTGATATTTTTTTTCACTTTTACCAATGATGTATTTGCGCATGCAAAGACAACACCTTCTATGTTTGTCCTCTCAACGTGTCCATTGTAATATACTAGGACAAAAAACTCTGATGGAGCCATTGTAGGTAAAAGATGTGTATGAGTAATTGTTTAGAATGATAATTGTTTAGAATGATGTTTAGATGGATAACATCCCAATGATGTCAGCGTCATCCTCCAATCCTCCATTGATTGGCTGGTTTGGATTTTGGATAGGATAATGCTTACGTGTACGATGACGTCAGCGTAATCCTCAAATCCTCCACTGATTGGCTGGTTCGAATATTTGGATAGGATAATGCTTACGTGTAAGATGACGTCAGCCTAATCTAGTACGATGACGTCAGCGTAATCCTCCAATCCTCCACTGATTGGCTGATTCAGATTTTTGGATAGGATAATGCTTACGTGTAAGATGACGTCAGCGTAATCCTCAAATCCTTCACTGATTGGCTGGTTCGGATTTTTGGATAGGATAATGCTTACATGTAAGATGACGTCAGCGTTATCCTTAAATCCTCCACTGATTGACTGGTTCAGATTTTTGGATAGGATAATGCTTACGTGTAAGATGACGTCAGCGTAATCCTTCATTGATTGGTTGGTTCAGATTTTTGGATAGGATAATGCTTACGTGTAAGACGACGTCAGCGTAATCCTCAAATCTTCCACTGATTGGCTGGTTCAGATATTTGGATAGGATAATGCTTACGTGTAAGATGACGTCAGCGTAATCTGGTACGATGACATCAGCATAATCCTCCAATCATCCATTGATTGGCTAGTTCAGATTTTTGGATAGGACAATGCTTACGTGTAAGATGACGTCAACGTAATCCTCCAATCCTCCACTGATTGGCTGGTTCAGATTTTTGGATAAGATAATGAATACGTGTACGATGACGTCAGCGTAATCCCTCAATCCTCCACTGATTGGCTGATTCCGATTTTGGATAGGATTGCAATGGTGTTATAAATAGTCATTATGTTAATATTATTATTCACACACACTTTAAAGCTCTCACATTCACAACATACAAGCTCTCACATTCACAACATACAAGCTCCATGGCTCTTTTAAGAAATCAGTATCTTCACAGGTCTAGAGATATCGCTGAGATGGTAAGTGGTTGTAATCATCTTATGTATACATGTTTTTAATCATCATTTTCATAACTTTAATATTAAATTTATTTAAAATGTAGAACTTGATTGAATGTCACCACCACTTTAGAATGGAGGAACCAAATGAAATGATAGTTCCCTACTTGGAGGAAGCTGAGTTTTTGACCGTTGCAAAATTGGGATCTTGTAACGTGGACTCATCATTGGTGACCGCAATGGTAGAACGTTGGAGAACAGAAATACACACATTTCATCTTCCAATAGGAAAGTGTACAATAACTCTTGAAGATGTTGCATTACAACTTGGTCTACCTATCAACGGAAGACCAGTAACTGGAGGTGGCGCTTTAGATTGGGATGAAGAATGACAACAACTTTTGGGTGTCATTCCTCCAAAAAATCAAATGGTGGGCCAATTCGTCAAACTGAAATGGTTAAAAGACACATTTGCTCATGTTCTGAATAATGCAGCAGTTGAGCAAGTACAACAACATTGTATAGCGTACCTATTACGCTTGATTGAGGGTTTGGTATTCCCTGACAAATCTTGCAATAGAGTTCATTTGATGTATCTTCTCCTGTTGAAACATATTTAACGTGTTCGACTATATAGTTGGGATTCAGCCTGTTTGGCAAACTTATACAGACAAATGTGTCGTGCAACCGCACCGTCTTATGCATGTATGGGTGGATGTACATTGCTCCTTCAATCTTGGGTATGGTATCACATGTCGTTCATTGCCCCTCATTGCACTAGAGAGATATCATTTTCACTAGCAAAACGGTAAAATATTTTTCATATTAATCCAATAAATTACATATAATATACTTGTCAAACTTGCTAAATAATAGTTTTATATTCTTTTACTAGATGGATTGACAGGGGACTAATCCATTCTGGAACTCCATACAGGGATCTTGTCAGTTATAGATCAAACATTGATCACATGCAACATTATCAGGTTTAAAATTTCATTGTTCAACAAAATTTATATTTATTATAATTGTGTTGTCTTACTAATATGTCTTTTTTTCTCTAGTTCATATGGATGCCTTACATGCGTCTTGAAAATGTCATACCACAACAAGCACATCATGATTCAATGATATGGACTGTCAAAACCGCATTGATTTGTTTCTCAACTGGTGAATGGCATCAAACAGATAGAGTCAAACTGCAGTTTGGACTTTTGCAGGAAATACCAGATGAACCTGAAAATATTGATACACTTCACTGTCAAGATATGAGAGGGAATCATCTGGAAAATTGGAAAGACAAACATGCTGCATGGATTCATTTTGGAACGAACGTCGAAGTCATTGTCTTACCGGTCAACCGATACATGGACACCCAATACCAACAGAGGAGTATATGGTGTGGTTTAGACACAACTCTAATATGTATCTATCAGCTCTGCACCTACTACGGAACCCACAATATGGTGTTGCAGAAGAGCCAACTCAACCATCACACCAACAAAGACGTAATAGACCTCGCCTACCGACTCACCCTGTTTCTATTGAAAATGAAGTGCCAGAACCACATCGTCATTCATTTTCTTTCACCCCAACACAACAACAATTTGAACCATCAAGACAATCATTTCAATTCATGTAAACTCAACAAGATGATCACCGACAATCTCTACATTCAAGTGATCAAGATTTTGTGAATAACTTATTTGGTGCAAACCTAGGTACACATGAATCGGCTGCTCATTATATTAATAATATGTACTCATTTGGTGTTCCATCATTCCCAAATCAAGTAGATCATACTTCTTCGATGCATGTCGACCTACTAAGTGAAAATGTTCAGGAGACATATTCCCCAGTTGACGAAGAAAACTCACCTCCACGTCGTATTCGTCGACCACCACGATGTGGGACTGAACACTATATAGGAGATTAATGTAATAAAAATATTGTAATAAAATTTGTATATATTTTTTTCACTCATTTGGTATTTGTATATTATAATATTAAATTAAATATTGTTATTTTATGGAGTCCATTTAATTAATTTTTTTTAATAATTATAAAATATAAAATTAACATTGTATTTATTTATTGAATTAAAATATTAATTACTTAATTAAATAATTAATAAAACTTAAATTAATTATTTAATTAAAATAATAATTAATTAAATTAATAATAAATGAAACTTAAATTAATTATTTAATTAAAATAACAGTTATTGATTAATAAAATATATATTTATTATTAAGAAAGATGTTAACGAAAAATAATGTGTTGCATTATTTCTCAGCGGGTGAACTGGCTTTATTAATTGATCAAATTCCCTATATATGTGTCTATTAAATAGTACCACTAATAAAAATAATTTTATAAATGATAAAATAAATTTAATAATTAAAAAAAAAACAAAAAACAAATTTTTAGTTGAGAAATCGGTATTGAGGAAACCGATTTCCCTTCCTTCTCTAAAAAAATAAAATAAAAAATTAGTTGAAAAAATTTAGGGACAAAGACCGATTTCTAAGAGGAAGGAATTCAAAGTTCAAAATAAATGGTATTTTGTTATATAATTTGAAAAGAGTGGTATTATGGTATTTAATTTTTGTTTTAGTAGTATAATAATAAAAAAGCTGCAGAAAGAGGCTAAATTTCCACCGATCTAACATGTGGGACCCATCATTCAAGCATTGAGATAATTAAAGGGGTCTGAATTTTTGATGGGTTAGTTGGATAATCAAACTTGTAATTATGTTGTTTGTGTTTCATTTTCAAGTGGTGGAACATTAATTCAAGTTGTAAACAAATACTATTTATATATCACATGCAAGCTCAAATCACTAAATAGTGTTTATCTTGATGATATGATATATAATATAATGAGAAGGTAAGTAATGGCGGAATTTTAACAAATACATTGGGATATTGAATTTATAAAATTTTAATTAATAAATTAAATATAATATTTTATTATATATTAAAATTTAAATTGTAAATTTATAATATAAATACATAAAAAAATTTGTAAATACAACTATGAAATAATAACGAAGAATTTTAATAAAAAGTTGCATAAATTTAAAAGAAATGGAGTTATGAATATAATATATTGCACAAATTTAGGTGGATGTGACCACCCTATGTTACTAACAAACTCCGCTAATGAAGGTAAGTAAGGGAAGAACACATTGTTTTGTTTTTTTTTAATGTGATTTGTTTCTTTTTTTATGGGTTTGGTATTATTTTTGAATTTGAGATTTTTGTTAGTTTTGATTTTTTTTTTCTTCTTCGGGGTTTGATACATGGTGAAGATGACAGATGAATATTGATATAAGTTTATTAATTTTTTTTATTTTTAAATTAAATAAATAAAAATTCAAAAATATGCTTATGTGGCTTGCCACCTCAACATTTAAATTTGTTTTTAATTTGTACATGTTTTAAAAGATAAAAGACTGATTTAGGAAAAAGGATAAATAATTAAATTCTTATAATTAAATAATATAAAAGACTAAAAATGTACTTTTACTTAATTTATTATACCATTGTTAATGTGTATATAATTCTAAATATAAATAGCAAAATTGTAGAGACATTTAAATTTTCAATGTCATCAATGACAGTTTTCTCATATATGATAGTGATTTTAAAATTTTTATCGGTAAGAATTTATCTCATGTATGACAATTCAATTTTATAAGTGACAATTTATTTGTGTATGATAGTTATTTTGAAATGTTTATCATTGATAAACATGTCTCGTGTATGATAGTTCAATCTCCTTAGCGACAACTTGTCTCATTTATAATAATAATTTCGATATTTTTAATAAAGAGAACTTGTCTCGTATATAATACATATATTAAATTTTTTATTGATGAGAACATGTCATTTGTATGATAATTATTTTGATACTTTTAATCAATGATTATTTTTCTCGTGTATGATAGTTCAATCTCGTAAGCTGTAATTTGTTCCGTGTATGATAGTTATTTTGAAATTTTTATTAATGAGAACCTATTCAATGATCATACAATTGATTCAATATTTGATTTTAATAGTTCATGACAATAATTATACTGTTGTTGAAAAAAATTATGACAAAAAGAACTAAAATACATCACTTAAAAAAATAAAAGACTAAAATCAATTTTAAAAAAATATAAAAAATCAAAATGAATATTAAATAAAAAATAAAGAAACAAGATTATATTTAAACCTTAATTATTAGTTACAAAAACAGAATACAAATATCTAATTGAGTTAAAAGATGGAAATCTCATATTGAACAATAAATAATTTATTTGAATGTTAATCCTCATACTTGATGGGAGATTAGAACAACAAATGAAATTATGAAACCACATACTTTCTAAACTATTGAAAAATTTCTGCATGCCTACATCAAATTAGAATTTGGTTTAATTGGAGATAATAATGTTCCTAATGATTATTGTTCTTGATTCCCTACCACTTTCTTGAAAAAATTTATCAAACAAATTTTATTGCGTAACGTAGCTCTATGTGAGACCATTAAAAATGCACATAATATTATTATCGAACTCCTAACATAATACAAGTTGTCTTAGTAGTTGCGTTGAAAGAAAAGATGATGAATGTTTTTAAAGAGGAATACACACAATACTATTGTCGAACTTCTAAGGCATAATATCGAATAAATGATGAAGAATACCAATCAACTGTGAAATATCACATGTTGAAGAATAATTTAAACTTTTAGAAAATAAAATACTTAAAAATGAATATTAGTGCAAAAAAAAAAGAAAAACATTTGTGTTAAATTATTATTTCCTAAATAGATGTGATGTTATTGATATTAATGCGAGCATGTTACAAAATTGAAAAAGAATAGATGTTGGATTGAATGTTAAAGATATTTAATAGTGTAATTACATAGCTACAAATAGAGTTTGAGTGCTGTTAAAATTAGAGCCACATGTAGGAATTTGACAAAAACAAAAATATGTGACAAAATTAAGATCGAGGTGTCAATAAAATAGTGTGTGGAGAC
Organism: Cicer arietinum; assembly: GCF_000331145.2. NCBI lineage: Eukaryota > Viridiplantae > Streptophyta > Magnoliopsida > Fabales > Fabaceae > Cicer > Cicer arietinum. The sequence goes on from NC_021164.2 coordinate 1,851,803, forward strand.
ACTCATCTAATATATTATAAATAAATAGATTGATTGAACATTAAACAATTTTTTGTGAGGTAAATTTGTCTTTTATTATTGTTTAAAAATATTATAATTGCACGGTACAATTTTCTATTAATTTGAACGAATTAAATAAGATTGATTAAAGAAGGTGGATGAATATTATTATATTTATATATTAAATTATTATGAACATAATTGAAGGGAAGTGAAGGTAAGGTTGTTAGGTATGCACGTGGTTGGATGTGGAACCATGCCTAACACTATGGTGTTCTTGAGTAAAAAACAAAACACTATGGTGACAAACAAATATATTAAATGGTATAATTATTTTCTTGTACAACGACTCTATCACGAATTATTTTGTTTAGTAACTTATTCTGAACAATTAATTTTACTATTTTAATTATCAAATTAAAAGTTTTTATTGAATATATTAATTTCATAAATTTTTATAAAATTTTAAAATTAATTAATATTTTCTTTTGTGACGATTATAGTAAAAACGAGATTTTAAATTTTGAGTACTATTATAAATAAAAATTAATGATTTACATATTTTTAATATATTTTTGTTTTATTAAAAAAATATTTAATGTTAATAATCGAGTGTTTAATATTCAAAGGGATAATTTAATAAATTTGGATTATTTTTTACAGAAAATCTAAAAAATTAATTATATTTAATTAATTTTCTTTATAACTATAAAAATAGTGATTTTTTTTTATTATTGAATAGAGGAAGTAATTCATTAAATAATTTCAAATGATAATCTTTTAAATTACATAACTACGAATTTTAAATGATAATTTCAAATGATAATCTTTTACAAAACATAAGTAAACACCATTAATTAAATTACATAGCTACGAATTTTAAATTTACACAAAACTCTGTGTTTTTATTATTAATATATTATGTCAATAATCAACGGTTGAATTAATAAAATTTATTGTTCATGATGAGTTATCAAGTAGAGTAACTCATATAGAATTACTTTTGGAGCCAACAAATCTACATATTTATGCAAACTCGTAATGAGTTATTAAACGGAGTAAACGTGTATTTAGTTATGCAATGATTAAAAATGAATTTAAATGAATTATAAAATTGATTTCAGTTAAAAGTGGATTGAATATAAAATAATTCATGAGTTGACAATTAATTTCTAGTGTAAAAATCACGTTTAAATTCAGAATCAGCTAAATTTTGTGACATCTAAACATATCAAAATTAATTCTACACCTTCAAAATTGATTTTAACTACTCAATAGATGGAAACAAACAGGCCCTATATAATTTATAGGTGATTTGACAATGAGAGAGTGAACAGCACATTTATAAAAGCAAGCAAAACTTCCCAAATTAAATTCATTAATGAATAATACTAAAACCATGGATCAAAAGATATGCATAGCCATGGTTCCATGTCCAGGAATAAGTCACTTAATCCCTTTTGTAGAATTTGCAAAACTACTTGTTCTTCATCACAAAAACTTCCATATAACTTTTCTAATTCCAACACTTGGTTCTCCTACACCAACCACAAAAGCAATCTTAAACTCACTTCCACAAAACACAATAGATTTCAAATTCCTTCCACAAATCAACATTGAAGACCTTCCTCCAAATCTTCACATAGCAGGACAAATGAAAGTTGTTGTTAAACACTCATTACCCTCATTGTATCAAGAAGTTAACACACTCATAACTTCTCTACAATCAAAAAACAACAACCTAGTTGCTTTGGTTTTTGACTTTTTCTCAAGTGATGTTATTGACATAGCTAAAAAATTCAACCTTATGTCTTATGTTTTTGGTACTTCATCAGCTGTAGCATTTCAATTCTGTCTCAATCTTCCAAAACTAGATGAAAGTCTTTCCTCTGAATTCATGGACAAGACAAAAACATTTGACATTCCAAATTCTAATGTTTCTTTTAAGGTAAAAGATTTTCCTGACCCTGCTCTTTATGCAAGATCAAGTGAAACATACAAAGCTTTTCTTCATGTGTGTCAAAGACTTTCTTTATTAGATGGTGTCATTGTTAATAGTTTCACAAATTTAGAACCTCATGCAATAAAATTTATGGAAGATTTTCTTTGTGTTTATCCTATTGGACCCATTATTCAAAATGAGTCAAATAGTAAAGTCAACAAGTCAACGTGTATTAATTGGTTGAACAATAAGCCTTCAAAATCTGTTTTATTTATTTCTTTTGGGAGTGGTGGAACACTCACTCAAGAACAAATCAATGAGATAGCTTTTGGGTTAGAATTAAGTGGTTGTAATTTTTTATGGGTTATAAGAGTCCCAAATAAACATTCAAGTTCTTTTTATTTTAGTGGTTCATCAAAAAATTCTAATTCTAATTCTAATTGTGATTTTGATGATGACCCATTAAATTATTTACCATTGGGTTTCTCGGAAAGAACTAAAGATCAAGGCTTGGTGGTTCCTTTGTGGGCCCCACAAGTTGATATTCTTGGACATAGTTCAATTGGTGGTTTTTTGACTCATTGTGGTTGGAGTTCATGTTTAGAAAGTGTTTTCTATGGTGTGCCTATGATTGCTTGGCCACTTTTTGCTGAACAAAGAATGAATGCATCAATGTTAGAGGATATTCTTAAAGTGGCTGTGAGGCCAAAGATTTGTGATGAAGATGGGATAGTAAAAGGAGAGGAAGTTTGTAGAGTTATAAAGATTTTAATGGATGGTGGATGTTTAGGGTTGGAATTGAAGAAAAGAATTGAAGAGTTGAAGTTTGGGGCTAGTGATGCAATGAGTGAAGATGGTTCATCTAGAAAGGCATTATCTAGTTTAGTACTCAAATGGGAAGAAAGAGTTTCTGAAAAATTAAATTTGTTTTAGACGATGTAATCAAAATCAGATTGAATATTGGATCCATATCAACATCGATTCAAAATTTAAATGTCAGACTGAGATCGAAACGAGATGAAATCGATATTTTGTTTTTCTTATACCGATCATTTTCATAAGTATTCATTCAATGTTTCGTATATTTTAAAAATTATGTATTGTATAATTAATTTGTATATTTTATATATAGTTATTACTAAATTGATTGTTGTGCACCTTGTGCTACACAAGGTCTTTCTTAATGATATTTTGCTTATTAAAAAAATAGTACTATATTATTAATATAAAAAATAATACAACTATCTTTGTTTCACAAACAAAAAAATTGTAATTCAAAGCCACCAAAACAATTAAAATTGTTGTCAAAAGTCTTCGAATATATATTTGAAATGGTCACATAATTTTTCTTAATGATACACACAATGTGATGTCTCTTCTTTTTAGTATCTCACTCCTCATTGTTTTGTTAATACATATATAGTAAAATACTCCATCTTGTCCCATATTATAAAATACTTCTTTTTAGTATGTCACTCCTCACAATTATGTTAATATTATAATTATTGTTAAAATTAAATATTCCTTTTTTCCAATTATACTCTTTCTAATATATATACAAAAACTTTAAATTATATTGCATGAGTATTAAGAAAAATAATTGTAATACTAAATAGGATATTTGTTAAAAAAAACAAATAAAATAAATTTATTATAATTTTAAGTTATCTATTTTTTACCGACTCACGAATTTAATTTTTCTATTTTTAACGTGATATATGATGCAATAATTGAATTTTATACATCAATGAAATTGTAATAAAACTTTTTAAAAACTTAACTTTTAACTTCAATTTTTTTCTTTTCATTTTTGTAATTTAATTAATGACATATGAATAATTAATGTATCTAAATGAATTTTATATCATGAAAATCATAAGCCACGTCGTTTAAAATATGTCAAATCATTATTTTTTAGTTAAAAAATTCAATTGAGAGACCAAAGTTGTCAATTTTAAAATAAAAAAACCAATTTCATATATTGATTAAAATAGAGAAATTGAAAGTACAATTAAACTAAAAAAACAAAAACAAGTTAAATGAATTACACAACTTTAAAGATCTTTGTTTCTACATTTAAATTCTAAACAAGTGTTTTTGTTCTTAAATAAATTTAATCCCTATAATTATTGACATTAGAAGAGAAGAAAAAAAGTTATGTTTTCTAATAGGAAATGATTGAAGTGTGAGTATATTGACACTGTCAAGAGAACTACGATTCCAAAAGTATCCTTCAAGAGGACTTTGCCATGAAGTTCTTGGAAGACAAAAAATACCCATTCTGCCTATAGATCCATGTTTACTCCATCTTCATGCTCCTTCATATTTTTTTACTCTTCCTCTCCTCTCCTCTCTTTCTTCACACAAAACAAATCTTTTTTTTTAATAGAAAAACTTTGCTATAAGTACTGTAAATTCATTCTCTGAAATAACTTTTCCAAAAATACAATGATGGGAATGGCAAAAATGTAACACATAAATTTGATTCCCACCTTATGTCAATTTTTTTTTTCTTTCAATTTCAAGTTTCAACCGGTACATTGGAAATGAAATCATGTGAATATGAAAGTTATATTATTCTAGGGAACTAGGGAATCTTTTGCAATCAGGAATAAAATTTTATAACCTAGTAAAATATGAATAAAAATTTTCTACACATGTTCCCAAGAATCATAATTAAATTAGAGTAATAAACTTCAACGACTAATCACTTGAATCAAATCCGCTAAAATTGATTGATCAAAGTGTTGTAATTAAGCCAACATGTTATTTGTCATGCCATCATTGATGGACTCATTATGAATGATAAATCTCTAAATAATAATATGACTATTAATATACAATTAACGTAGGGTTGGCCTAAGGCCCAAGCTGCTTATGCAAGGGTTTTAGGCCTCCTAAAAGTATTATTGTTTTTAAGTATAGTTAAGCTTAAAAAAAAGAATATATATTTATATAAGTAAAAGACCTCGTAAGTATAAAAAAATACATCAATTGATATTTAATTACAATATTTTCTACCTCAAAACGTAAAAAAAAAAAATGTAAAATTTCAATAAAATTATTATTATTATTAGCATTATAAATGCAAAACCTTTTAAGGTAGAATCACACCCTGCAAAACAATAGAATGAAAAACATGCAGAAGGAAAATAACCATGATCAAACAGCTCCCCCAACGGGCTTGAAGAATTTGTTCCCCTAGCTTGCTTTCCATCAACAGCATCAAATGTCTAGCAAACATATATATGCATTAACATATATATAAACACACATATAAGCCCTTGTAAAAAAAACACATATACAAACAAAAACATAATAAAATTAATCACGGGAATCAATGGAAGATTAGGCATTATATGGTAAAATGCCCCTGTCGATAAACCATAAGAGATAATAACCGAGAATGGTTACAACTTACATTAAAGACAGAAAAGCAGGGCAACCCCACAGAAGATTGAGACTAAGTGAGCAAGCACCACAATATGAGAATTTAACTAACCTGGTATAAAAACAGAAGTAGCCCATGGGCAAAATGAACCCATCTTGGAGGAGCTGTGTCCAATTGAGGTGAGTATATCTGGAATAAATAAAGAAATGTCAGTGTGTGATTGATAAGGAATTCACTATTTCAACACAGCAATTCAAACTATATCCAAATTCCATTGCATGAGAGAGTTATAAACACCTCCACTAAAGAAATCAACAGAAATCTTAAAGATACTTCACATACTCATTTCAACAAATTGCAAATTTCATAATATATCATTTGGAAAAATGAATACTTTTCTGAGGCATAGGAAAATTATCAACTTTATGAAGCAAAAAGATTAATGGACTCAGGTTCTACTCACATAGCCAAGCAATGCAGACAATAGTAAGAACATAAATCCTGTCAGTTATCTGCAACCAAACAATTTAAGAAATATCATCGGTGCCAAGAATATAGCTTATGATGACAACAGTAACAATTATAGATGATACGACAAAAAAAAAAGGAAGTAATGGTTTACCAAGTTTAAACTGCAAAATTGTGCAGTATGGGATAGGAATTGGGTGGGGGCACAGTTTGAGAGTTGTAGCTAGAAGCAACTACAACCTGAAAGCAACAAACCAATAAATAGAATGGATCATCATGCACCTGGATCCTGAAAAACTCAAAAAAGACCAACCGAAGAGCTTGGAAGTTGAAAACTTGGAAATTCACGATAAAAAGCCAGAAATTAGTAAGACATTGAAAAAAGGCTAGGTCATACCAGTCAGATGGATATTTGACCATTCATTTTTTGCAATAAAATTTCCCAAAGTAATGCAAAAGGAACTCATTCTTCTACTCAGACGCTAGTTTCAAAACAAAATCGAAATAAATACATACAACCAGATGTATTTTTCCATTCAAGACTAATCAAGCATAAATCCCATTTGAGTAGTATGCTCGTTTAACCAAAACAGTCAATTAGCAAAGAACATGCTCAAAGTCTATCATGCATGTATGTAACTTTTATCACTCTCATATAATTGGATGTCCAACCACAGATCAATTTTTGAGCCCATAAATAGGCCTCAGATTTTATTTCTCACCAAATAAAGTTCACAGTGGAAATATTAGAAATACACAGACAAAAACACAAACAACAGTAATAATTACTTTAATCAAAACAAAAACTTTCAAATAAATTTTACTTAGATTAAATAGGGACAAAATAACAGGGTTAACATTTTCATTATATGAAAAAGAGAGCAAAACTACCACCCTCAAATTGCAATACAAAGTCCATTATAAAAAATACTACAGAAAAAGTTTGGATAATCCCGCCACATTCAACATAGTACATAATAAATCCTGGTTTAACAAAATCACTGCACCCCAAGAAAACCCAAATTAAAGGATAATAACATCAACAAATCACGGGTTTGTTATCAAATGCCTCTCTTGCTTCCAACAAGTCGGGGCAGAATCTCTTTGCAAGAACTTCAACCTGCTCAATAAATGACTTCCCTGCGTGCTCCCCAATATGTTGGACCATTTGATCCCATCGTAGCCTGCATACATCACCAGACCTATGCTCAAGCAGATCGTCCCACTCTACATCATCCCTGCAGCAAGCATCCAAAGTATATAAAGTACTTATTAAGCGGTAGTCATCAGTATCACACCACTCACCACTAGCAACCAGAGGCGTTGTTAACTGCTCATACCACTTTTTGCAACAGAATGAACTGTTTCGGGTGCTCAATTTGTTACCAATTGCCTCCCAACTAATATTATCTCGCAACATACCATGCATTGATTTTCTATAAGGCTCTGTTGCCCTTGTGCGCAGATCCAGGTTCACTAAATCAAATAAAGTTTGATACTCGTCTTGGGACCATTGTCCTTGTTTTAAATTGGTAAATTTTAATCTACGCCATGCATCTTTAACCTGAAATCGACTTTTACCCAAAGCGTCAGCTATTGGCCTCCAATCAGATCCATGTATCTCTTGGGACTTCCGTATAAATTCAAGCTCATCAGGTGTCCACCTACACCTCTGACCGTTTTCCAACAAAACATGACCACGTTCATACACACTCCGGACAGGCCTCTCAGGTAATACTTCTGCAATTTCCTTCCAACAACCTCTAATTTCGGGGTGTGATCCGCAATGGAGAATCATATCTAAACCATTCTCTCCCAAACAATGAGAATCTATATAGTCATTAACAGCTGCTTTGATTTTCTCATCTTCTTCTGGTGTAAACCTTTTCCCACGCAATAAGCCATCACAACAAAACTCCACTTGATCAGAAAAAGTTACTCGTTTGGGTTTCCATGGTCTACCCTTTGAACTCTTAGGAGTTTCACCAGTAACTGACTCAGCAACCTTTTTTTTCTTCCTCTTCTTGCCTTGATCATTAGCCTTAGCATCACTATCATTGCTATTAAAATCATTGCTCTCCATACTTTTGCTATTGTGATTCAGTTCCTTCTTCTTCATTGTCTTGCCTTGGTCACCATCATCTTCACCTTCAATTGATTTCTTCTTCTTCTTCTTCTTCTTCTTCTTTCCATGGCCATCATCTCCACATTCATTGCTTTTAAACTTGTCATGCTCCTTATGTATGCTTTCTTCACTTAGTTTCTTCTTTTTTTTCTTCTTCTTATCTTGCACGCCATCATTACCTTCACTGCTTCTAAAGTCATTGCACTCATTAAGTTTACTTCCTTCAATTAGTTTCTCCTTTTTCATCTTATTTCCTTGGTCATCATCTTCACATTCATTGCTTTTGATTTCATTACACACCTTATCTCTGCTTTCTTCACTTCGTTTCTTTTTCTTTATCTTCTTGCCTTGCTTGCCATCTTCACCTTCATTGCTTTCGATCTCATTATACTCCTTATGTTTGCTTTCTTCACTTCGTTTCTTCTTCTTTTTCTTTATCTTCTTGCCTTCCTCGCCATCTTCACCATCATTGATTCTAAAGTCATCACCCTCCTTAAGTTTCTTTTCATCACACAGTCTTATCTTCTTTTTCATCTTTCCTTGGTCATCACTTTCACATGCATTGCTTTGGAACTCGTTATACTCCTTATGTTTTCTTTTTTCACTCAGTTTCTTCTTCTTTTTCTTCATCTTCTTCCCTTGCTCGTCATCTTCACTTTTATTGCTTTTGACCAAATGTAGATCATCATTACTTTTGGCCAAAGGCAGATCAACTACATTGTCGACTCCATTGGTTTCACCCTCTTCGTCTTTAGTTCTTTTGTTTTTCTTGCTCAAAGCTTTCATCTTCTTTGTGTCCCTGTTCAAAGAAAATAGAATGAACAGCTTCATTATAGGAAACAACATGGTTATAAAACATTTCATTAAAATTAACTGAATAATAACAAAATAAAATAGTAGAGAAAATCAATAATTCAAAAGTAACTTGAGTTATTATAGATTCCATAAAATGATATCATTTATTTAATCATTATGCAATTCCAATCTATATATTAGCATAATTGTTTTTATTAGTGTTGTCGATGGCTGTTCATGACGGCGAGCCCAATATCCGCCATAAACATGTGGCGGATCAACAAACAAACAGCAGAAATAAAATAAAACACCAATTAAAAACCAAATTAAATTAATTTAAGATGATTTAACAACTGAATGAATATAAACAAATAAAAACAGATCTAAAATAATTTGAAACACAGTTAGAACAAAGCAAAAAACAAATAGAAAATAATAAATAAATAAATAAAATACAGCATCTGGAAGATAGATGAAGAGTTGAGGAGAAAGTAAAAAAAAACGTTGAAAGTAATTCTTACTGGTTTTTATAGTTAATCTAAACAGTAAAAAAAAAAGGTTTTAAAATCGGGTCGGGTTTTCTTCAATTTTTAGGGTTTTCTTCTTCTTCCGGCACGGCTGCGAAATTCATTGCGGCTGCGATGGCTCCGCCACGAGAAAACCGATACGCCACCACAATTGTACGGCGGTTTGTGAAAATCTCGCTATGGTCGAATTTCGACGACAGTATTTCAAAAAAACGTAAAATGTAATGAAAAGGAAGAAGAGGTACCTGATTTGATGAGGTAGGATTGAAATACGAGCAGTTTGAACAAAGTGAGATCGAATCAAATTTCGAATCTAGAAAAGCATTGTTTAGAGCTTCACCATTTAGCGCCACTATTACTGTAATGTGATTATCGATTAGTATATCAAGATTATAAACAAAGATGAAATGGGGTTGAGGGATTTACAACGAGGAAGCCCATGGGCCATGGCCCATATCTGAAGCCCCTCTCTTGCTCATAATTTTGTTTTCCATATATATATTTTAATATTAGTGCATCTGATAATAAAGGCCAACTATCAAATAATAAGAACTATGGAATGTATATGTGTGTGTCTCTCTATATATTTAATATATTTTAATTTTGAGTTTATTTTTAATGTACTATCATAATAAGAAGTTTTAAGCATTAAACAAATCAATAATCATTTATTTTAAAAATAAATATAATAAAAATTTAATTATCATATATATTGTTAGTGTAAATTTTTTTACACACATCTCAATTGTTGATGGATGTGACTTTAGAAATAGTTAAAGTCAAAATTTTTTAATGATCTAACAGTTGTGATTAACTAATATTATAAAAAAAATGTTTATATTGCTAGTGCATGTGAATTAAATCCTTATTATTGAAGTAATTTTTTTTTTTTGTAATAATCTTACAATTGTGATGGGTTGATAATATAAAAATTATTTACACCACAAAAATATATAAATGAAATTCTTAATTTTAAAAATTTAACTTTTATTTAATACTCATTTTGTCTCAGATAAAAATTTATCAAAGAAAATTGATGTATATGGTTGAAAATTTAGACCAAATACATTCATTTTCTTTAACGATTAATCAATTTTTGCTTGTATGTTGGAATCGAGTAGTAGTATTTACCATAATATTTTTCGGCCATCTGTCTCATATATTCCAAGATTTTTGTGAGCTTGACAATATCGGTATTTGAGTTAAGTCTTACACATTTAAAAATTGTAATTTTAATATTGAATAATTTAACATTTTTAAAAAAAATCAATAATTTAAATATCTAAAAAAAAAGCAGAATTTTTTTTATATTTGTATGTCTTGATAAAAGTTATTTAAAAAATAATAATTAAGAAAAATGATTTTTTAAGAGACTACTATGACAAATACCGATATTACAAAACTTATAATATTTTATCACGAGTTTATAACATTTTTTGAGATGTTATTTCATATAACGTTTAAATTTATAGTTTATAGTATTTCATATATTTTGATATACTATTTTAAGTAATAATTTTTAATTATATTGATTAAAAATATTTAATATTAATTAAAATATATTTTAATGTAAATTATTATACTTATGAGTTAATTCAACAATTAATTTTATTAAATATTTCAAATTCATTCAATGAATTTATATAGTTACTATCAAGTATCGTATTAATTATCCACTATAACAACATCGGTTATTAGTAGCCTATGACATATTTCTAAACTATTTTTAATTTATTTTTATAATTTTTGCAATATAGGTTATCAAAACACCTAATAACTAAAATAAAAACTGTTTAGCTTTCCATAAAAAAAGGTATATTTAACTATTTTATTCAATCTTATCAAAATAAATTTAATCTCTCGAAATAAATCAACACATATACTACACATTTATTTAGAACTGCAGCTGAATGAACTTCATTAGTTTATACCCTAACGTCATTTTAGACTATTGATATTCACTTGAGTTCGTCTTTATAAAAATTCATATGATTTAAAATGTAGGTATTTTAATTGCTTTAGCTAGGCACAGGGGTGGAGCGGAAGCGAGTTTTATTTTTTTCACCTTCGCGTTTGATTAGATGGAAAAAATTTATCCTTATTTTTTATTATATATGAAATTTAAGTATGTATCCGTGACTATTATAGGGTTCAAATTGCTCCACCCACACTTTCATTTATTTATATATGTAATATATTAATATAATAAAATAACTATTATCATACAATAATAAAATTAAAAATCATATTTTTTATAGAGAAAAGAAGAATATAATTTTTAATATTAAAAAAATATAAAATATTTATATATATGTATATAAAATTAAAAAATGACAATATATTACGACGAATTCGAGGGCGGATAAATATCAACATCCCAAACCTATTTTCACCTCCAAGTTAATATTAGAGAAAACTCACACATAATCAAAACGTATTTTCTCCATTCAAATTAGAACGAATTTGAATAGATACCCACAAATGAGTTATGATGTCATCTCTAACTTTAGTTCAATTTAATTACTTACAAAATTCTTCATTTAAATAAGAAAATTTGGCAGATACCTATTCAGTGACACAAATAATTTGAGATAAATTGAATAATATATAAAATTATTATCAACATATTAAAAATAAATAAAATTCAGTCCCCTAACTCACTACTCTATATCTAGCTAGCCTTTGAAATAAATTATTGGTCAATCAAAAAGTTATACTTGTAGCATGAGTTATCTTTGTATAATTGTGAGTGGCTAAAGTTTTTTGGGAATTACTTACATCTTAAATGATGAAAAATAGCACACACCTTTTCCCACCTTTTTTTCAATTTCAAGTTTCAACCCGTCCTTAGGAAATGAAATCATGAGAAACATGAAAGTTATTTTTTGCTAGGGAACTAGGGAATCTTTTGCACTCAAACAAAATTTTATAATAGTAAACTATGAATACAAATTCTCTATCCATATATTTCCTAGAAATTAGATCACTTGAAACAAACACACACCGTTAAAAAAAAATGATAGTTTACAATGTATTAGATAGAAAAGGCCACAACTATTGTAAAAAAAAAGGGGTGCCAAAAGTAAATCTTGGTAGTTTCAAGCTTCCTTCCTTGTAATCCTGCAATCAAACAAAAGGCAAGATAGTTAGAATCAAGACATTGTTCTCAACAACAAAATAAATAAATAAACCACACTAAGGACAAATTATCACCAACTTTTCCAAAAGTAGAAATTTGAAAACTACAAAGATTGATGTACTAATTTAACAAAATAAATAATCCGCAAATAGTAGTCAGGAAAACAAATTTTTAAAAGTGTTTACAGTAAATTAGACATCATAAAAAAGGAAATAAATTAAAGGCATCAACAACTACACTAATCCAATGCTAGTAAATATACCTGAAGCAATATATTCCAAGTGCATCTGTAATTTCATGAATGACAGACGTTGCGAAATGCAAGTAAAGTGATCCTGTGTTTGCAGAAACAGAATTATCAACCAAAAGTCATTGAGTTTTTACAATAAACTACACAGTCATTCAGATATTACCATGTTTTGATTATATATTTGTTTTTCTATTTCAGCTCATTGTTTTATTGGTTTCTTTTAGGAGGATATTAATCCCTTTTCTATTGTACTTATTGCTTTCTAATATAATAATAATATTGTATTTTCATGGAAAAAAGAGAAAGGTAATTGTACCTGTAAATGCACAGTAACCAAAAAGAACTAGTCTCTCGTTAACTAATGGAACCCTGCCAAAAACATAACAAATTTCTTGTGAAGATACATGACAATCATAAACCACATTATCAACATAATTTCGAATGCAAAATCAAGGTACATACCCGTCGTTTAGCCTTGACGCAAGTGCATTAGCAATGGCGAATGGAAGATACAGGAGGGACTGTATGAGATAAATAGTGTTTACATCAATTATCTAAGTAATAAACTTCAACGACTAATCACTTGAACAAAATCCGATAAGATTGATCAAAGTGTTTTAAGTGAACTAACATGTTCTTTGTCATGCCATCATTGATGAACTCATTATGAATGATGAATCTCTAAATAATAATATGACTATTAATATACAATTAAAGCAGGGTCGGCATAAGGCCCAAGCTGTTTATGCAAGGCTTTAGGCCTCCTAAAAATATTATTGTTTTTAAGCATATTTAAGCTCAAAAAAGTAAAAAAATAAAAATATGTACAAGTAAAAGGACTCATAAGTATAAAAAAAATACATCAATTGACATTTAATTACACTATTTTCTATATCAAAAAGTAAAAAAAAATGTAAAATTTCAATAAAATTATTATTAGCATTAAAAAATGCAAGATCTTTTCCTAGAGTTCGCTTTTAGTCCTAAAAAAATGATGGGCAAGCCCCAAATTAAAGATACATTTCTGCATTGATACTAATGACAACAAAAATAAAAAAGCTTATTTTTCTATCATGCATTCTCGTCGTTCCGTTTTAATTGTCATTTTAAGGTTATTTACACATACCGAGAAAGCATATAACTTGTTACTTTGGATGAAATTATATATCTTTTTCTATAATACTATTTACTATTTATTATTTCATTCGACCTATTTCTCTCTTTGCAATAAATAGTAAGGGACAACTTTGACAAAATAATTAAAACTACTTTGAACTTTGAAAACAACAAATAAAAAGGAATAAAAAATTTATTAAAAAACAACACATAAAAAAGAGCAGATGGAGTTAGAAATTTAGATAGATTTTACCAACATGAAAAAAGGCATCTTAAAAAGGTTTTAGAAAATAACATCCAAATAAAACAACTTAATACCATGCACATTCCAGTTTTTAGGCCCTTTGGTTCTTCACATAAGTGGGCCAAAATCATCCTTCCCTGCAAAATTAATCTCCCCTCAGACAAAGTCGTAATATAAGGAGATAGATTGTCTATATAAGGAAGCTAAATGCAATTGCAAGACATATAATTTTAGAAGTATACTTATGATGAAACCGCTAAAGGGAACATAACCTACCACAAGAATAGTGGCAAGAAAAGAGCTTCTATTTCAAATTATGCAAATTAGCAATAACATGTCAAATTGTCAAGCCATATGGTAGAATGAATATTCATATTGCTTCAAATCTAGCCAAACGAGGATCTATGATTTTCTCAATAACATGAAAAGCATAATTTTATGGATTTCAAAGACAACATAGTATGTGACAAGGAAAAAAATGTGGCTTCTCAAAACTATATTTTGCATGAATACACAAAGCTATAAACTATATTTAATTAATCTGGCCCTGTTTAAATCTATAGATTTTCCAAAGAACCAAGAAAAGTGACACTAATGAACTGTAAACAGCTAAAACAATCACCAAAGAAAATGACATCAAAAAGGCAGTAGGCTATAAAAAGGAGAAAAGAAAAATGAAGCCTTAAACAGCATTTTTTCAGATTTAAGACACAAATATCTTACCACAAGATATCCGAAAGCAAGTCCTGTTCCCATAACAACTAAATGTGGATAATTCGCTATGATGTCAGAAGGTGACAAATAATCCCTGCATCATAATCATCCAAGCTTATATATTCAACAATAATAACAGATTGTGCAAATCTTCCAAACAAACTGGGAAAAAAATTATGCATCTTGAGATGAGTTATACCACACAAGCACTCCTCCGGAAAGGACAACAAATGGATAAAGCTGCCCAAAAATAAAAGCACACATCAACAAAGCAACCAGGTTAGAGGGGAAGAATTGCAATAGGAAAAGATGTTACCATTGCCAATGCACGGAGCATACTTCCATTTCTTGCCTTCACAACCTTATAAACATTAAGAGCACTGCACGATACCAAAAGATAATGTTGAGATATGAAAAGACATTTATCAAATAACTCAAAACAATATACATAAACACAAGGATTATTTTGAACTTCAAATATTGTACACTCTTGGTTGCTTACATGGATGCAAATATTTTTATACTGACTACTAGAACATGTATGATTTAAGAAATAGAATTCTACACATCCAAAAAATATCAACAAATGAATATAAAAATAAGAATGAAATATGTCCAAATCCTATACTTGTGTTCAAATTATAGGGTTTAGGTAATAAAGGAGAAAACGAGAAAATAGAGACTCAAAGAAACAGGATATCAAATTGATATGTAGTAATAAGATGTGATGCAAAATAAATCATTAAACCCTAAGCAACACACATGCCCACATATGTATAGTGGACTCCTAATTTATCTCATAGACCTTCATATAGAGAAAGTAACTGATACAACCACTGGAATTAACAAAGAAAGGGAATTGAACAATGAATCAGTCAACCTAATCAGAATCAGAGTGATTCTGCTAGGAAGAACAAAAAGAATTTTATTGAATTGAATAGAAGAAGAATGGTTACAATAGGTCCCACGACCTTGCTGGTTCCACAACCAGAAATTCTGTTAACACCCAAAACTGCCTCAACTTCTTACAGCTATTCCTTCTTATAGTTCATTTATTCCCTAACTGCCTAACTAACTTTTAGACACATGTTACATTAGGAAGTTTTCAACCACTAACTGCCTAACTAACTTTTAGACATGTGTTACATTAGGAAGTTTTCAACCAAACTCTCCTATTTCCCCTCTGATATACATTTCTAATAGTAGGCTTAGGGCTATTAGTCTTATCACTACCCCCCCCTAAAAGAACTAACTTGTCCTCAAGTTGGAAATCATGAAAATTGTCTTGAATGTTTGCTGCCAATTCCCAGGTACACTCATGCTGAGGAAGATCTTTCCATTTAACTAGCACCTCTAAGTAACCCTGCTTGTCCTCTCTGCTATCCAATATGGCTTCTGGGGTCACTTCCAACTCTAATTCTTCATTTAACATAGGTGGAAGTGGTTGAGGCTGCTGGTGTGGCTTCAATGCTTTCTTCAACAAAGATACATGAAAGACCGGGTGAATTTTAGCATGACTAGGGAGGATTAACTTGTAAGCCACTGGGCCAATCTTGCTACTAATTTGATAAGGGCCATAGAAGCGGGGGGACAACTTAGCATAAGGTCTATTGGCCAACGATTTGAACTTATAGGGCTGTAATTTGAGATAGACCCAATCATCTATCTGAAATTCAACAACCCTTCTGTGCTTGTCTGCATTCTGTTTCATTTGGTTTTGGGCTTTAGTCAAGTTCAACTTCAATTCTTCAAGAATAGCATCCCTCTGAAACATTAATCTGTTGACTTCTTCTACTTTAGAAGGTATAGCTCCAGCCTTTAGTAAACTAGGAGGGTCTCTACCATATAAGGCACGAAAAGGAGTCATCCCAGCTGAACTATTGTAATTGGAATTAAACCAAAATTCTGCCCAGTGCAACCCATCTAACCACTTCTTAGGCTTAGGACCTACAAAGCATCGCAGATAAGTTTCTAGACATCTATTTGTTACCTCAGTTTGCCCATCTGACTGAGGATGATAGGAAGTACTCATTTTTAATTGAGTTCCAGCCAGCTTGAACAACTCTTTCCAGAAATGGCTCAAGAACAAGGGGTCTCTGTCAGAAACAATGGTGGTTGGAAACCCATGCAGCTTCACTATTTCTCTCACAAACACCGCAGCTACATCCTTGGCTGAGTAAGGATGTCCCAAAGCAAAAAAATGGGCATACTTAGTGAGCCTATCTACCACTACTAGAATGGTATCCCTTCCTCTAACTTTAGGTAATCCACCAATAAAGTCTAATGAAATATCCATCCAAACTTGCTGAGGAATAGGGAGCGGTTGTAATAATCCTGCAGGAGTGAGTGTCGAGTACTTATTTCTGTGGCAAACTTCACACTTATCAACAAAGCTCTTAATATCTGCCCTCATGCCTTCCCAGTACAGAAATGTAGCAACTTTTTTGTAAGTTCTGAAGTATCCAGAGTGGCCTCCCATAGGTGTTTCATGGCATTCAGCAATGATAATAGGGATTCTGTTAGACAGCCTAGAAAGAACTAGTCGTCCTTTGTAATAAAGCACTCCTTTTCTCAACTCAAAGTTCTGATGTGCCGTAGGGTTAATGATCAGATCTTGCATCATTTGCATCCACTTAGATTCTTGTTGTAATTCCTGAATCCAAGTATCTTTTTCATCCACAGATAAAACTGAAATCACTGAATACATCATCTTTCTTGAAAGAGCATCTGCCGCCGAATTTTCAGCCCCTGGCTTGTACTGAATTTCAAAATCTAACCCTATAAGCTTGACTGCCCATTTGAATTGTTCATCTGAAAATAATCTCTGCTCAGTGAGAAACTTAAGACTTTTCTGGTCTGTCTTTACAATGAAGTGTCTTCCCATCAAATAGTGTCTCCACTTCTGAATGGCTTGAACCAGCGCCATTAATTCTCTTTCATACACGGACTTTTGTTGAGATCTAGTAGACAATCCTTTACACCAAAAAGCTAGAGGTCACCCTTCTTGCATTAGTACAGCTCCCAACCCCTTGCTGGAAGCATCTGTTTCAATTATAAATTGCTTATTGAAATCAGGTACAGCCAGCATAGGTAAGTTCACCATAGCAGTCTTCAATTCCTCAAAAGCATAACTAGCTTCAGGTGACCAAACAAATGCATCTTTTTTTAGTAAATCAGTGAGCGGTTTGGCTTTTCTACCATAGTTTTGCACAAATCTTCTGTAGTAACCAGTCAGCCCTAAGAAACCCCTTAGGCTTTTGATGTTGGTAGGTGTAGGCCAAGACTTCATATCTTCAACCTTGGAATTATCAGCTGCCACTCCTTCTCCTGAGATGATATGGCCCAAGTATTCTAAACTGGACTGCCCAAAACTACATTTTTTTAGATTGGCTTTTAGATCATTCTGTTTCAATATGTCCAGAACTAGTTGCAAATGTTGTGCATGAGCCTTCATATCAGTGCTGTAGACTAGTATGTCATCAAAGAACACCAATGTGAATTTTCTCAAATAAGGTTTTAGGATGTCATTCATCAAGGCTTGAAAAGTAGATGGAGCATTAGTTAATCCAAAGGGCATTACAAGGAACTCATAGTGTCCCTCATGAGTCCTAAATGCTGTTTTTTCAACATCCTCTGTTTTCATCCTGATTTGGTGATACCCTGATTTGAGATCCAACTTAGAAAACACCTGTGCCCCCCCTAATTCATCTAATAACTCTTCAATAATAGGAATGGGGAATTTGTTAGGAATGGTAATTTTGTTAAGAGCCCTATAGTCTACACAAAATCTCCAACCTCCATCCTTCTTTTTCACTAAAAGGATAGGACTAGAATAGGGACTTATACTCGGTCTAATCACTCCAGCGTCGAGCATTTCCAATACTAACTTCTCTATTTCAGTTTTCTGGTAGTGTGGACATTTGTAAGGCCTTAAGTTTGGAATTTCAGTACCTTCTTTCAGATGGATGGCGTGATCATGCCTTCTAGAGGGAGGTAGCCCTTGAGGATTCTGAAAAACTTCCTGAAACTGCTGTAGTATTTCCTCAATCATCTCTGGAATTTGGTGTTGTTGCTGCCGCCTGCCTTGATCATTATCACACTGCAACAATAATCCTTCACCCTCCTTCAACAATACTTGCATAAGGGCACCATAAGATAGTTCAGTTTTGGTCAAAGCTGGATCCCCTGCGATAGTGATCACTGAATTCCCTTTTTTCACGGTCAACTCCATCTTACCAAAATCTGCCTTCACCTCTCCCAACCCAGCCAACCAATCTAGCCCAAGAACTAAGTCTACTCCTTTCAAACTGAAAAGATAGAAATCTTGAATTACCTCTAATTTTTGCATGCAGAATTTTAGCTTCGCACATTTCCCTTTGCCCTTTACTTTATGTCCATCTCCCACTTCAACCATATACACTGGAGTTTCTGCTACTTGTAGTTGTAACCTCTCCACTAACTGCTTGGAAATAAAGTTGTGGGAAGCTCCACAGTCAATGAGAATGACTACAGGTATCTCTTCTATGTTTCCCCTCACCTTCCAAGACTTAGTAGATGTCAACCCAGTCATGGAATACATGGATAACTGTAATGAGTTGGAAGAGTCCACCTGACTCAAGTCTTATTTTCTGGTTCTTCATCTTCCTCTTCAGCTAAAAGCAACATCCTCAGCTGTTTATTTTTGCACACATGTTCTCTACTGAAGGGTTCATCACATCTAAAGCACAACCCTTTTTCTCTTTTTTCTTTCATCTCAACACTGGACAGTTTTTTATAATCTCCTCTTGTTCTAGAACTTTCCGCATCTAAGTTTGGTCTGATGGTATTATTCACACTGCCCATGGAAGAGCCCTCTCTCTGTTTATTTACTGCAGTCTGGGGTTCCAGGGTCACCATCTTACTATAAGAATTTGGTTTATATGAGCTATAGGATCTAGATTATGTTCCACTATTCTTCTTTAATAACACCAGATTCTTCTGTTCCACTAATATAGCTTTTTGAATTAATTCTGACAGAGTAGCCAAATCATACAATTTCACTTCAGCAAGTTGGATTAGGGTTGCAACCTTCCCACCATTGATACCAACTAAGAGCTTTGCCCTCCAAGGAAATGATTGTGGCTTGCATCTTCTCCTCTGCTGTCACGCCTCTAATTGCAAAGTACCGCTCCAATTTTTGGATCCACCCGTACGCGTCGTCCCCAAAAAAAATAGGGATTTCCAATCTTCTCCAACAATTTGGATTCAGACTCCGCTGATGACTCTCTCCTTCATTCTCACTTTCGCTTCCACCCTCCCGCGAGTGTCCATTTCCGTTTATCCCCAATTTCAACTAAGAGCTTTGCCCTCCAAGGAAATTATCGTGGCTTGCATCTTCTCCTCTGCTGTCACGCCTCTAATTGCAAAGTACCGCTCCAATTTCTGGGTCCACCCGTACGCGTCGTCCCCAAAAAAAATAGGGATTTCCAATCTTCTCCAACAATTTGGATTCAAACTCCGCTGATGACTCTCTCCTTCATTCTCACTTTCGCTTCCACCCTCCCGCGAGTGTCCATTTCCGTTTATCCCCAATTTGTTGGCTATCGCCGATAACAGCTCTTCGGTTTTCTGCATTCGAGCTTCGTTAAGCTCCAATCGCAATCTCATTCTCTCGCGATCTTGCTTCAGCTCCTCCATCTCTTGAGTCCAACTCTCATCGTTTCGTGCCATTCTTCTGGTAGAGACCATAGACGATTGCGGCAGCGATTGGTTGGTGGTGGATCCACTCCCTCAGGCACCAGAAACGGTGCTCTGATACCAGTGATACAACCACTGGAATTAACAAAGAAAGGGAATTGAACAATGAATCAGTCAACCTAATCAGAATCAGAGTGATTCTGCTAGGAAGAACAAAAAGAATTTTATTGAATTGAATAGAAGAAGAATGGTTACAATAGGTCCCACGACCTTGCTGGTTCCACAACCAGAAATTCTGTTAACACCCAAAACTGCCTCAACTTCTTACAGCTATTCCTTCTTATAGTTCATTTATTCCCTAACTGCCTAACTAACTTTTAGACACATGTTACATTAGGAAGTTTTCAACCACTAACTGCCTAACTAACTTTTAGACATGTGTTACATTAGGAAGTTTTCAACCAAACTCTCCTATTTCCCCTCTGATATACATTTCTAATAGTAGGCTTAGGGCTATTAGTCTTATCAGTAACACACATGCCCACATATGTATAGTGGACTCTATAAAACATGCTCAGAAATGTAACCCAAGCATGCAGAAGACGTCAATGAGATGAGCATTGCTGGAAACCAAAAATAAATTCCTTAGCAAACAATCAAGCACAGCAAGCTCCAACTTCACCAAACTACATTTGGAAGCTTCATACAGCAAAAAAAAATGGTGTTTCAGCCTTGGGATCATTTGTACAACTAGAATAAGCCATTGGTCCAAGTACGAAGGCCAAAAGCTGAAACTACGATGTACTTGAATGTCTTTGAGCTAAGTTAAGAACAGATCTAAGTAAATTCTTTTATGAAGAGTCAAACTGTGACAGTGATGATTAAAAATATTACCAGACACATCCTAACATGTCAGGAAAAGTTGAAAATAACCTGATAGGAAGGGGTAGCAGGTGAGAGTTACGATGGCGTCACTACTTCTATCGTCGGAGGGCCAGCAAAGATGTTGGTGTGGTTAGTTAGTTGAAGAGACTCACAATGAAAAAATGCGCAAACAAGGGTCGACCAAACATCCACAGTTCCAGAAGAGAAAGGGAGAAAATGAAGTTGAGAGAAAATCTAGCATTTTGGTGGCTAGAATTTCTCATGGCCAATAGTGTGGCGAAGCAGTAACGAGAAAGAAAGTTTGGGGAAATAAAATGTACAAAATAAAAGGAGTACATAAATTTAGGGAACTCAGTAGTGGAATGGGGATGGGACATGTCACAAAGAAATGTATTAATCTGATACCAAATGAGGTTTTAGGTAAGGAAGGAGAAAATGAATGAGTAGATACTCACAAAATAGGACATTAAATTGATATGATATATTATGAGGTGATACTAGTACTAGACTCCAAATCCTAATCAAACATGGAAACAAAGCAAGAAATCTAACAAAATCAGGTAACAACCCAACAAGAACATCTAAAATATTATAAAGATGTAAAGATATATATGACATTTTCCAGATTCTAACAACTTGGATATTTAGCTCATTAATGCTAATAGTATAACTAGTAGCATAATAAAAAGTCAACCTAAGAAATTATCTCAGGTTTAAGACTTTAGAAAAGAATTCAGAAATTTTATGCCAAGGATAATGGTGTACTGTGCATGCTAGTAAACATTAAAGTTCAATGGTTTTAGCTACTACATACTTGAATGTGATAGTTGGGATAGCACCAAAAACTACCATCAACCACAATACAGCTGTGTATGTTGGAACATCTGAAATCAAGAATAAAGTTAAAATCAAGCAAAACTATATCAAGAAAGAACTTACACAACAATGCGGCAAACAATAAAATAGACCAATAATCATTTTCAAGTTTTAGTCCACTATTTCAGGAAAGCATAACAAACACACCCCATTTATTTATGTTATCATCCAAACTACACAGCCTTCACTTTATTCTACCAAGTTTATCAGATAAGTAAACAAATATGAAAATATAAAGGCCTATTTGAATTGTGAAAATGTTTTTGTTTTAAATTTTTACTTTCACTTTAAATTACAAAAATAATACCTTGTTTTCACCCTATTTACTGTTTCCATTGTCTTGCATAGAAACAATGAACAAAAGTGTTTCCTAAACAAAACTTCAAAACCGGGAATTAGAGTAAAAACATTTAGCATTTTTTAAATTGAAAGTGGAAGCAAAAGCTGGTTTCACTGTTTCCGCACATTGAAGTTAAGAATATACTGTAGTGCATAGCAAAGGACTTTACCCTCCCTAAGGAAAACAAAACAAGAGAAAAATACAAAGTTTCAAGCAATTCAAAATAGTCAGGCAAGAGTCCAGTCCAGACATTTCCCCACTAATGGGCAACTAAAATAGGTTTCTCATGACTATTTACCCAGATCCCAAGCTTTAGATAAGCACGCATCTGAACTGATAAGGACAGTGAGCAAGCAAAATTAAGAGCTGGATTGAAAATGAGGACACAAATCGCTAGATTTAAGATTTTTCACATAGTAAAAATAGTTAAATGAACAAAAAATTGTCTCCACATACATGAAGAAAAAAAAAATATTCTTATTAGGGGGCATTATCATGAAACTGGGGTGCAATTATGATAGTTATCGCAAATAGCATTGAAATATAGAGACGTTTAACCCATTGTCCAAAATGTAGAAGAAAGAACATATAAAAATGGACATTCTTACCCGCAATAAATGGCAGCCAATTCAAAAAAGGCAAGGACTTTCCAAACTGCTGAGCCCACCATTCAGCACCTGTAGAAAAATAATAATATGATTGAATTTTAAGCATATATATTAAAAAAAACAAAGATAAAAGAAAGGGCATACCCACGATAGCAGTGAAAAAGTGAGCGAAGTATATTATCATAAGACCCTCAGTAGGTCCATTTACAACAGGAAGTATAAGTGTATTGATGAAATAGCTGCATCCAAGACATTCAAAAGAAAATCAATATCTCTAATCAGTCTAAGAATATAAATGGAATATGGTATTAAAATATATAATCATGCCAACAGGGTCTTATATATAATAATAATAATGTATTAGAGTATACATTTAATATCACCACCAATTTTTTTAATTCCTTTGATTTAGTCAACACGGTCTTATATTTAGCAACAAAGGTATTACTGTTTTTAAAAAAAATGCAACGGAGTATAATATATTATTTACTAAATATTAATTGAACATAATAACTTACTACTCCCAGGTTGCACCATAAAATGTAACTGCAGATATTAACCACCACCAGAAAGTACTTCTTCCACACATGGATGTGCTCCCAAAAGCAAGTGCTTCAAACTGAAAAACAATACTTATAGATGATTGTCTTTATTTTCTTTTAATGGTTTGAAAACAATAACCAAAGCTAAAAGAGACATACCGTACAAGCAAGTGCATCACACCCTGCAATGCAGTTGAAAATATCTTCATTAATGACATACAGGTCTACATGATGAAAAATAATAGAATGAAAAACATGCTGAAGGAAAATAACCATGATCAAACAGCTCCCCCAATGGGCTTGAAGAATTTGTTCGCCTAGCTTGCTTCCCATCAACAGCATCAAATGTCTAGCAAACATATATGTGCATTAGCATATATATAAACACACACATATAAGCCCTTGTAAAAAAAACACGAATACAAACAAAAACATAATAAAATTAATCACGGGAATCAACGGAAGATTAGGCATTATATGGTAAAATGCCCATGTCGATAAACCATAAGAGAATTGCACAAAATTCCTAAAAACATAATAACCAGGAATGGTAACAACTTACATCAAAGACAGAAAAGCAGGGCTACCCCACAGAAGATTGAGACTAAGTGAGCAAGCACCACAATATGAGAATTTAACTAACCTGGTATAAAAACAGAAGTAGCCCATGGGCAAAATGAACCCATCTTGGAGGAGCTGTGTCCAATTGAGGTGAGTATATCTGGAATAAATAGAGAAATTTCAGTGTGTGTGATTGATAAAAGGAATTCACTATCTCAACACAGCAATTCAAACTATATCCAAATTCCATTCCATGAGAGAGTTATAAGCACCTCCACTAAAGAAATCAACAGAAATCTTAAAGATACTCCATATACTCATTTCTACAAATTGCAAATTTCATAATATATCATTTGGACAAATGAATACTTTTCTGAGACATTGGAAGATTATCAACTTTATGAAGCAAAAAGATTAATGGACTCAGGTTCTACTCACATAGCCAAGCAATGCAGACAATAGTAAGAACATAAATCCTGTCAGAGTTATCTGCAACCAAACAATTTAAGAAATATCATCAGTGCCAAGAATATTGATAATAACGACAGTAACAATTATAGATGATACGACAAAAAAAGGAAGTAATGGTTTACCAAGTTTGGACTGCAGAATGCCAAAATGCCAAGTGACGAGGATAAATAAAAGAAAAATGTATAAGTTAGTGAATTAAGAAATTAAAACTAAGATTGTAGAATAATTAAACCAAAATATCAACAGAAGAGTAAATGATGGTATTGTCTCCAATCCATGAATGAGTTTTTGTGTGGTAAAAGCCAGAAAATGCAAAACATCTAGTTAAATTTTTTAGAATGAAAGGAAAATGACTTCTATCGGAAAACTTGATGTTCTAATCCTTGATCCCTTTTGTAAACTTTATATCTTAATTCAGAATGAGAAACTTTACCCTTCTTTTCATTCCCTGCAAAACCCTCTCTATACCTTAATGCTATGCCTAACTATGTGATGTTCATTCAAAAAACTTGTAATGATAGTATCAAGATGAAGATACATATCAATGATAATATATTAATATAAGTTTTTATAATGCATAAAAAGAATAAAAGTTTCAAAGAATAATAAAACTCAATTTTCACATACAAATTTCTTAATGCTATTTATCATCCTTGAAGTGAAGACATCTTTGTATTGTTACAAAGCTATCAAATAACAAGTTATAATTTATAACAAAAAAGAAAACCTTATTTTGAAAAGAAAGAAATACTCACGGCATCCATAGGGGAAAAATAGTAACAAACCGACTCCAAAAGGGCTGTAATACATATTTGGCCACATAGGAATGATCTACGCCACTGTATTTGTGTCTATGCAGAGCTGCAATGCCATGAGCCCCAATATACATTCTCCCTCTGCAAAACTGTAGAATATACTTCAAGTACAAGTTCAACCTTAGTACAACATGCTGAGATTTGAAGAATAAATTGGCCAAATAAATATAGGAACTAACCCTATAATAACAAACACATGTACAGTACACACACACAAAACTATAAAGCCGGCAAGTAAGTTGCATCTCATCAATTAAAAAATAACAAAAATGGTGGATCTCTCTATAAATAGACACTGAACACAAAAAATGTAAGGAACAGATAAAAGAAATGCAGTGGCAAGACAAATTAACAGAAGTCAAAGACTTTTAGAAACAACTAAAAATGGAATTTTTCACCTCAATGTAAACTCACTCATCCTCTCTTCATTCATGATTTCATTCAAAGTACAAACACATAAACTAAGGAAAAATCATTTGCCGGAATATAATAACCTAGAACAGCAATTTCATGTGATCTAAACAACCCATCAAATCTTTAACCAGCATTATCAAATAGCGGCCCTATAGCATACCAAAATTCAAACAAACAACTACTATTCCACAATATGAAATTTAGTATAAAGTTTTGACAAATAGTAATGTAACGTAGTAGAATTTGGACAAACCGATATTTCTGCAAACTACTATTGACAAAACTGTTCTTAACGACAAACACAAAGTACAATGGTCCTAGATTTGTCGCACCGACACTTCTGATCGAATGCATGTCCTGTTATTCGACACCGACACCGACACCTTAATTACATTCAATTAATTCATTTTCTCAAATTATTTATCAATGTCGCCGTGTGTGTCGGTATTCATACTTCATAAACACAAATACATGAAGTATCAAATAATTCATGAATCATAGCTAAACCAACTGTATCATAACCTCACATAAAAAGAACCTTAATCAAAATAAACGTACTCCATTTTTGAATACATAAAAAATCTGCATATAATTTTGTTATCATTATCATTCTATACACTACTCTACACTCTCAAATAGTAAAATTAAAAGGAAAAGTTTGCTATAAAAATGCAAGCGCAAATAAAAACACAAAAATAAGAACATCAAATTGGAAAATCACAAAATGATAACATAAAATATATGTAAATAAAAGGAAAAAAAACGTAAAATGTGATGAAAATGAAAAAGAGGTACCTGATTTGATAAGATAAGATTGAAATATGAGAAGTTTGAACAAACTGAGATCGAATGAAATTTGGAATCTAGAAAAGCATATGAGGTGAGGCTTCGTTTAGAGCTTTACCTTTTAGCGCCACCATTGCTTTATTTACAATACAATTTTGTTTTCTAGTTTCTAACGTGATTATCGAATAATATATCGATGGCTTATTTCATTTGTTTCCAGTATTTATAAAATTAAGATATTTTACATTTTTTTCACTTTTTTATTTTAATTAATATTACATTATTCAATTTTAATCTCTACGATAAAAACTGAAAATGATATATTTGTAAGATTAAAAGAGCAAAAAGAAAATTATAATGATTTAAAATAGAATATAATAATTTTATAGAGATTAAAAATTTATTTAAGTATTTTATTTATTAACTTAACAGATTAGTTTGTAAGATTAAAAGAGCAAAATAGATAAATTTGTTAATAGTCGTTTTTTACGAGTTTATAGTATTTTATTAATAAGTTTATAATGTTTTTTGAGATAATCATTTAAACATAGATATTTTTAAAATGGTAAACTATTGGATGGATACTTTTTCTGGTATTTTTTCTTTTTTTTTTTCTTTCATTACTTTTTTTCTGAATGAGATTAGTTATTTTATAATATATTAATATAATATTATTTTTATATTTGAGTTTATTTGATGTTGTAATCGAAAATAATTTTCTACTTCTTAAATTTTTACTATGATTTTCTATTGGGAATTGAGCAATTTAATTGTCTTAGTTAAATTACATAATAAAAGTCATGTTTTCTTGATGTACTTGTACCTTGATTTCTCTTAAAATATTATATTTCCGTATATGATATTGTACTTGTACTGCTAGCGTTTGAATTTATAATTTATATCTTTTTATTTTTTTCTTCAATTTTGCTTTCATGATCTTAATTGAAAATATTTAATATTAATTAAAAATATATTTAATGTAATTTTATTCTTAGTTCAACTATTAATTTAATTAAACACTTCAATTTCAATTAGTTAGTCTATCTACTATTATTTATCAACTATCTTACTAATTATCAATTATAAATTCATTCGCTATTAACTATCTTATGACATATTTCAAAGCTATTTTCAATTTATTTTTATAAATTTTGCAATATAGATTACAAAAACAAGCTTATAATATAAAAAATGTTTAATCATTTTTATCTTTATCATATTAAAATAATGTATACATGTTATTAAGTTCTAGTTTAATTGTCGAATTTGATCTCAAAACTTTGTAGTTGTTGGAGTTTTTAGTAGTAATTATATCATCTATTCGATAAAAAAATTATATACATAAGTTCTTATATTTTAAACATTTATAGTTTAAATATTTAAGATTTAAATGTACTTTTTGTTCATCTAGTTTGTTTAAATTTAACTTTTTGGCCCTCCATATTAAAATCATGGTTTTTGGTCCTCATGTTTGCCATTATATGGATTTTTTTTGTCTCTCCAATTTTGATTATGAAGTGGCATTAATGTGTCATTAGTGACTTGAAAAATTGAGGTCAGACCAGCATTTTCATTATAATTAATATATAAATAATTTTTGTAATTAAATAATAACATTATTAATTATATTATAAAATTAAATAATATTTAATTTAAGAAAAATTGTATTTACCTTCTTCGAGATCTCTTTGAATGACATTCAGATCTCTTATAGTTTTCAAAAAAGCATTTTGCTCCCTTGTACTCATTAAAAAAATCGCGCATAACATTTTTTTCCGCCACATTTACATTTGTATTTGTCATTTATCAAAAAGACACTCGAATACATACTCAAGTCATGTCACTAAGAACATAATTATACATTTCAAATTGCAAATACTAGATGTATAGTCGTATCTCTATAAATTAAAGCAAAAACTTTAACCATGTCATATAGTAAATGACATAAAACAAGTATAAGTGTGGCAAAAAAAAAATTTGATGTAGTTTTTTGTAGTAAGTAGAAGAAAGGCGGGTGTTTTTTCAAACTGAGAAGAGATGTATGTGTCATTTAAAGACAACTTAATTTCCCCTAAAACTTAATCTGAGATTTTTTCCTCAAATTGAGTTAAACCATAATATGCAAGCTTGATTCATTGGTCGAAACTTCTTGTTTTTCTTTTTTTATATAAAGAAGGCCTTATATTATTAATTAACAAAAAGTTGGGAGGTGAAATCCCTAACATCATACATTAAATGAGAATGGAAAAAAGAAGCAACATGCTCTACAATTGGAACAATGAAAGAGCAAGAAAAGTCGCACTGAGCTAGCATGTGGACACATTTATTTGTCTCATGTAGGGAGAAACAATAGTAGTAGTACAAGTCGAATTCTGAAGCATATTATAGATGTCTTTTAGGAGAAATATAAGAGGTGGATATTTAGTATGATATTTTTTTGTCATATTGAAGAGAGATAGGGAATCGATTTCGAAGGTGATTTCTCGATACGGAGGTCACGGGCTAACATTATACCACACCAAAACGCCCACATATCAACAAAGATAAAACTGTTAGAACTAACTCTGCAATAAAAACCTTTAATAAAGCATCCATTATGGTTGCAGATTAAACTGCTGCAAGCCGAAGCAACATTACTAATAGAGTTAGCTCCGTATATATTCACTTTGAGTTCACCAAAAGGAGGTTTAGCCCACACAGGAGAAAGTTGGGGACTGACGTTACTCAAGCGTTGATGATGAAGGGAGGTATGAATGAATTTCATTTGATTGATGACCTGCAACTAGATGTCCATCTCCAAAATATTATGCTGAAAAAAACCCAGAGAATTACAATATTTTTAAAGGAGGTTGATAACCACGTTAAAGATGAGAGGCCACAACCAAATGGTCATGCCAATATCAGGGGTAAATAAGTTCCATTTGAACCAAGCATACGTTCCTAAACTAAAATTTTTACTTTAGAGGTCCAGTTTTATGACTCTATCCCAAAAAGGTTTGATGATGTCACAATCACGAATCACATGCATAAGAATTTTCTGGGCAAGATTACATTGTATGTAGGTCTCATCTAGGTGTGGACATGAAATGCAAACTTGCCCAAAACCACCTGATCCGCATGGCTCGCGTGCATTTGGCAGGTTTAGTTAGGTCAACAAGTCTGGCAGGTAAAGTCAACAAGGTGTATACAGTTATGGGCGGGTAGGTGCAGGTGAAATAATTTAGACCATCGGTGATCGAACTCGCCCGATCTAGATATGTACTACCATACCGTCATTCTACGCAATCTAACCCAAGTCCATTACAAATGAAAGGAGACAAAAATACAAGCCGAAAAAGATTATTTCCACTATAAATACCATTTATACAACCCAACCAAGCAAATCCTAGCCGTCAAAGTCTTCATCCTTTGTTCTTCCTTTCCAACTATAAACTTCCAATATCATAATATTTTGATCAATCATCCATTCTCATATCTCATCTCAATTCAAATTTTGATGTTTAATTTTCTTATCTCTGTCTCATCTCGTCACTAATAAAAAGTACTCTTTGAAATGTTATGACTTTTTGAGGTTTCATTTTCATACCTTGTGATTTGACTAACATATGTTTTCATCTTGTGAAGCCATGGATCCTACCATGCTTTCTTAATTGGAGGCTCAAACGATATCAGATCATTAACAACAAGATTTAAGTTTTTTTTTTTTTTTTTTATCATTTTTATTTCTGTTTATAGTTTCTGTTATATTATTCAAATTCTTAGATTAAACTTCTTTTAGTTTTAGGGTTTATGTTACATTGTTCACTTTCTAACTTTTCATTTCTTATTTTTTGTTTTGTTGAAGTGCTAATGTTGTGTTGTTGTTAGGGAATGCAAAATTAACCCAAACAAAAGAGTAGCAACATTGTAAGTATTTGATGTTTTTTTTATTTTAATATGTGCATTTAAATGTTAAATAGTTTTTATTATATATATAAACAAATAAATGTTAAATACTTTTTATTATATATATAAATAAATAAATGTTAAATCAAATAAACTTAGAAATAATTACATATCTCTTTTTTATTTGATTAAACTAAATTATTATATACTATGTTTTTTGATATGTTACTTTTATGATTTTATCTATGTTTTTAATATCTATTGTTATGTTTTTATTCCGCTTTTCATTCATTTTAACAGTTTGTAGTCCATAATTATCTTGTATTTTTTATTTCTTTGATTAAATTTGTTTATCATTACTTATGTATTATTTCTCATGTGCACAACAACATTTTTAATGTTGGATACAATTATTAATGATTTATTGAGCAATAATTTTCACTGTATTATATTGTTTGATATTTATTTTAATTAAAATGTTGATTTGATATTGTAATAATTTATATATGTTTATGATTATGTTGGCTATGGAGTTGTCAACTAGTTGGCTAGAGAATTTTAAAGGCAAAATCTTTTAATTTTTCTATTTTATTTTTGTTGGAAAAAGAATCCGTATATATTTTACTGTGAACTTCAAGATAAAAATGTTAAATAACCTTTGAAAAAAAGTATAAAAAAAATTAATTATCTTTAAAAAACAATCTATGTAATAAAAGGTAAAGATACAAATGAAAATTTGGCATGGTTACTAAAAATAATTCAAAATTTATCGTTTAGGGACTCCAACCCAATAAAAATTAATGGTTCGACAATTTTTTTTTATCTCGTATAGATTTTAGAATTCATTAAAAAATATAGATAATTAAAAAAAATGATATATTAAAAAAAGATCCAAATAATTAAAAAAAAAAATTGAGATAGTTGAGGGTCAAAACCTCTCTCGAAAGGAAGAGGTTTCCATATACTATTACTATTATCCACTAAATCTTTAATCTTATGGCTAAGGATAAAGCTAGTGTGGTTCTAAGAGACAATGTAAAGCATGATAGAACACAAAGACAAAGTGCCATAATATTAGATGGAGTCATTGTCTTAGTGATAAGAGTGTGATTGATGTCACTAATAAGAAAAGGATTAATAAAACAGTCTTGATCTTTATAGTTACGCATGTTGAAGAAAGCATCACATTAGACACCAAACACATCAAAGTACTTAATAAATGGTTGGGTAGCTAGAGAAGACAATGTATTACAGCTTCTCTCTTTCTCTACGAGAAGGAATTAGAAAAGATAATAAAAAAACATTTTTTACAATATTTGATAATTTAAAAATAGTCAAAAACATATATTGTTAAGCTATATACCAGGTTTAAACTCGGTTAGAGTTTAGATACATGTTTCAGATTCGAACTTAAATCTTATAGTTGTATGTGATTT
Organism: Cicer arietinum; assembly: GCF_000331145.2. Classification (NCBI taxonomy): domain Eukaryota; kingdom Viridiplantae; phylum Streptophyta; class Magnoliopsida; order Fabales; family Fabaceae; genus Cicer; species Cicer arietinum. The sequence continues at coordinate 1,883,809 of NC_021164.2, forward strand.
TTTTTACTATTTCAATTAAGAACAAAGAAAAAAAAAAACAAATGTTATTACTATGTTAGTGTGTTATATTGTGATGATATAACTCTCAATTTTCTACAATCCCAGTTTTTACTTCAAAAATTTCAAGAAAAGTACTTACTAAAGAAACTATTATGATAGGTAAATAAGCTCTTATGATATGTTTTGAGTGGGAGATATTATAGTCTCTTGAATGTTTAATTAGGAGTTTGATATTTTGGTGGTGTATATAAAAAAATATGTCAAGTCAATTTTTAAAATAGATTTCACTTACTTCTATGATTAGTCTCTCGTGTAGAAATTAAGTAATTGAGTTCAAATGGTTAATGTTTTTTAATTAAAGATAAATTATTTTAAAAAATCGAATTTAAGACTTAGTTGAAATAATTTTTTATCAGACTTCATCAAAACTCTTGATTAAAAAGTCTTCATTTCCTTATAAACCAAAGGATTAAAAAAACAAAAAAACCCACATAAAAAATACCTTTATCTCTCAAAGTGAGTCTGAATATAAAAATGTAGTATGCCCTGTTTATGTTATGAATGAAACTGAACTAGTCATACCAAAAATATTTGTAAACTTCAAATCAATTTGGTCTTTATTTGAAAATTAAAATATTAAAAAATAAATGTTCAATCCCCTACTCACTGCGCATTCAAAAGTATTGGTATATACCAAACTGCATATAGCATTATATACAATACAGTGGCTATACCGCGCCCGTTTCTAAAGCTATGTTAATTAGAAAAACTATTTTGTTTTGAATAGATGAAAAGATGGTAAAATAAGGTATCTGTTTGTTGAAAGAACAGACAACATATCCTCTGATAATCAGGTTTCAGTTTCTAAGTCGGCTTCAACCGCGTTATGGTTTGATTAAGTTAATCCTGAGCTGAGCTTACATCTAATGTCGATTCCTTTGCATCAGCTGCGTACATAAACTTCTTAATTGTTACATACAGCTGCACAATAAACACGCGCAGAATGGTTACGTTTTATATATTCATTTTAAATGAATGCGCAGTTGACTAAACAAATCTAGAAATAAAACGAAAGTATTCATTATCCCTTCCACTTAACCAAATTCCCGTGCAATATATTTTCAATATGTTATTCAAATGTTATCAAATAGCGGCTATAGAAGCATTATAACAACATAATTTAAACAAATCACTATAGTTCTGCAATACGCTATTTAACAAAAAGTGTTGTCAATATAGGAGTCATAATGTAGCGGCACGATAGCAATGTAGCATAGCAGAGTTTGAATAAACTACTATTTTCTGTTATCCACCATTGACATTTGACAGCATTTGTTAGTCATAATTTCCATTTAAACTAAAGAAACAAAGTATATTTCCATATTCCTAATCAAATTATAGAACAAACCAAAACCTTCTCGAGTATAACAAGCAAAAAATGAACACGAATCTATGGCGCCTCAATAACAGTACCAACAAGCCATCCCAAACTGAACATCCTAATCCAAGCAACATAATGAGCCTTTAGAATCCACAAATTATGCATTGCCTACTTGGTTACAAACTGAAACTGGTCATCACTGCTTAAAGCACATACTTCTCTTACTTTTAACTTTTTAAAGACCCCAACAATGTAAAATTACAGGTCTCAAATCCATGACTTTGGCTCCTCTAAAGTGAGAAGCTGGTAAAGTGAGTGAATCAATGTTTGATATTATAACAACCCATGATTGATCATGCATGTGCACATAATATCAACCATTCATTTGATCATCAATAGTTCATATTACTCACTTTATTCTCTAAAGTGAGCAACTCACTTTAGATGAGTCAAATCCCAAATTCGTATATCAAAAATAGAAATGCTAAACAAGAGAAGCAGTTGCAACAGCAAAACTCTACCTCAGGCACGGCTCAATCAATAGATGCAGTGAAAAAAGAGCGCCAACTGGATAATATAAGTGTTGTCAATCGCAGATTGCGGAATATAACAGTCCGATCAAATTCCACTACGCTACATTGCCATAGCACCTCTGTAGGCTGTAGCCTTTTTTTGACAACACTTTATACTAAATAGCCTAATGTAGACCAATAACAATTTGTTCAAATTCCGCTACGTTATAGGACAGCTATAACCGCTATTTGACATCGGTGGATAATATAAAAGGTAAATGCAGCAAATGAAGTATAAAGTTGGCAGAACATATATCACATTCAGACATAACAAGATGCATATAGCTAGTAAATTTAATAGAGTATAAAATGGGATGTACCGGAAATATATAAGAAAGGACCAGGATCTCTTAGAGATGTGCAGTTATTCTTTCACCGCTTAGTGAGTCTTCACTTTTACTTTTCTTGGAGGCTGCATTTGCATTTAAAACCATTGTGCAAAGATAAGACAATGACTGCAGCCATGAAACCAACATGGGTTTGCGGACGACATCATCAGAATCAGCCACTTGTGAATACAACTCATTCAAAACTATGTTTTGTGCATCTTGTGGTAACTTGGTAATCAACTGTGCCAATTGTTTCATCAAGTTGGGCAAGACCTGAAAAAGTACAAAAGCTTGCATTATTGTAAGTTAACAAAACAATATTTAATGCACATGGACAAAAGACAAATTACAAAAAAGGATTAAGAACCACTTAACATTAAATAGGTTACTCAAAAGCATTTATCATTTTTGAGCTTTGGAAGGTCTATATTGCTTAATTTCACGTGATATGGCGAAAGTTACAGTACAATTCAAAGCATTAGACTGTGATTTATATAAATAATTACTTGTATATCAACGAGGAAAACTAAGTGTAAAAGCAAGTCCATTAATTTCTTGCTTGGTTCTGGCTCTTCTTGCCACTGCTTCCACGCATCAGCCTCATGAGTGAAGACTTCAGAACAGAGCTGATTCGCTTTTTCAACGAGACTGTGAATGCAGTAAAAAGTAGCAGGGCTTCCGGCAGGAAGATGTTGGACCATTCCCACAACTCCAGAAGCCATTCCCTCGAAAGGAGTAATGCCAGGATATCCCTATATTATGATAAATAGTATAAAAATGTATTCAGAGTTATTAGTCTTATATATTAAAGATCATCATCTTAGTTAGAATCAATACCGATAAGGAGACTTGAATGTAATGGAAAACGAGCTTCTCCTTCAATGAGACTTTATCGTTTTTTTCAGTTTCCTTCCCCATAGACATAAATGCCGTGAAAACAGAATGAGAGGCTCGTGCTACTTTTCCATTTGGATGTTCCATATATCTAGTTTCTTTTTAATAAGGAAGCAGATTTTCAGCAAATGATAATGTGACTAGGGATCCCCAAATTTTATTTAACGTATGCCTGGATTAGTTTATGGATTTAATTTGTATGCACCGACAATATAAAGATTTTTTATACTGTTAGTCAATCATAAGTCATAACTGTTTGATCATATATAAATTTTGTCCAAAAAGCTAAAACCAAGCAAAACCAAATATGTATTTGGTTGATATAGGATACAAGAACATAGTTGGAGCTACTATGTTTCCGAATAGAGGGCCGGGTAAACACTCGATCAAAGTTGGAATGACTCGTAGGTAAAACAAAACGCGAGCTGTTTGCACTTCATCCTTGGACCATAAGTAATTGGTTTTTTGGCCTAGAAGAATTTGAAATCATATAAAATGAAAAACAATTAAAACTGAACAATTCACATCAAAATGCAACTGAATCAATCATACCTGGACCATTTGTTAAGTCACCATAAGAGGGTAGTGAATTCACGAAACATGTACAAGCATGCTCATTCTTGTTAACACTTGCAATTACCTTGCGAATGGTTTCCATATACTCTGGCAAGCGTACATGGCGAAAATACTCTACACAAGAAAACGATACTAGTATCTTCAACGAGATATCAGTTTGTATTTCATCATTGAATGTGGAGTTTAATTTGTGCTTTGTTACAGCTAGTGCAAAGACGACAACCATGAGGAAAGCAGAATCCGCAATTTTTTCCAAATCCTTAAGCAACTCGTCCTCCTTGCCTTTAAGATGCATAGCCACTTTCCTGTGTCCAAAGTAAATATCCCGACAGTATTGCCATATAAGATTCTCGACTATATTCTTATTTTCTTCATCTGCTAAAACATATTGATTGCAGAAAACACCGGTTACAGCTCCTGCTTCGTTGAAGAGGATATTATCTAGATGTTCTTTGATCTCATTAACCTTTAGTCCACCAGAACTCGGCGACAATTCAAACACTGACTCGTAAAGATGAGGCAAAGGAAGTATCTCGTTTAACAATGACAAAGCAAGGCAAACAAACAATGAGGAATGACCTGAAAAGGAAATGGTTCGAACCAATCCTAACGAAACACACTGAAGCAAAAGTCTATTTTGAAGATCATTTCCTGTGTTACTAAATCTTAATGTCCTGGAAACCAAATTATCGACTAAAGCTTCAACCCGGACAACCGCATAACTCCTCATTCTAGTGACTACATCCGATTTCTTACCAGTCGAAGCATATCTATCAGTAACTCTTAAAACTCCAATTCCAGACATAAAAACAGCAAATGATGCATAATTTTCCTTAAAAGTCTCAAAAGTTTCTCTTCCAAAAACATTTATTTTCTCAAAAAACCCGAAATTGACCAAGTTCGATACAACCCAATCAATCAAATAAAGAACCATGAGTCCATGAGCAATACTTCCTTGAGGCCCACCATCATTTCCCCAAATTTCAAACAAAGAATCCACAATTCTTACACAATGAACATTCACAGAAGATGACAAAGCATACCCAATTCCAGCAAGAACATGAGGCACAAATTCATTAAACAAACAAAGTAACCTACACTTATCTACCAACAATCTAGAAAAAATATCCAAGCACAATTTTTTAGTATTCTCAGATAAAGAATGCACAAAAGAAAAAGCACCCAAAAGAAGAATAGCTTCAGAGAAAAAAACAGGATTGTCTCCAAAATCATAAAATTGAGAAGACAAAAACAGCTTAGAAAGAAACTCTACAACCGAATCAACAATAGCAAAATTGGGTTTGGTGGATTTCCTAATCCATATGTAAAGAAGTCTAAAACAAAGAGGAAAAGATTCATACGGAAGAGAAAAGTTTGAAGTAGTGAGAATGGAAAGGAGAAGTTTGGCTTGTGGGTCAGCAACATGGAGAGATGTTTGGGAATTGACTAGGGTTTTGAGATGTTGGAGATGATGTTGATCAAATGAAGAACCTTGAAGGGAGGTTCGGAGTTCAGACCATGCCTGAATGATGGATCTGGCAGAGGTGGAATCAGAGGTTTTAGAGGTGAATTTGTTAGAATCATCACTACCACACCTACTCTTTAGCCATTCCTCTAGGAACAAAATTTCAGGTTTTCTTGACATCTCTTATCATCTATCTATCTCTGCAAATCAGCACTAAAATTTGATCAAAACGGTTGTTTCGGGCGGGTCGGTCGGATTCGGGTTCAAAATCGCATACCGACCAAAACCGCCGGTGGTAATACCGCCGGTGGAGACGAGTAGGGAGGAGGATGTGGCGTGTTGGAGATGGTTGAATGGAAAAGATGAAGAAATGTGAGAAAAATGGGTTTTGAATTTCAGAGTAGTTAAATAAAATTTCAACTTCCTAGAAAGTATTAGTGTTTGAAGAGAGAAAGTGAAATAACTATGGAAACTTGAAAAGTTAATGGCAGTTGTAAGTCTCATAACACTAAACGAGGACAAAAACTTTTTAATGAGATATATGTATATGTAAACTAACTTGGGTCTATATTTTTTTTTTTAGACACAACCTACTACTACATCTCACTCTATGTTGGTTGTATTATTATTGGCTGAACTCGCATTGATATGGTTTTCGTTGGATGTAATTTATTGAATCTAAATCGATTGATCACACTTATTTGTAATCGTTTCTTATCATTTTTAGATACGGTGACTGATCCAATCCATTTGTAACTATTTCACATATAAAACGGTTATGACATATTGTTCAAATTATGTCACTTCTATCTTTCATTGTCGTCATTCAATAAAACTGCTAACTATTCATTTTAGATGAGTCAGATTCTACTTTCTAAATCATTTCGAATTCCCGCTATACTTTGCAATGAAAATCACGAAAAAAAACATGGCGCCTTCAGTTTTGGTTTTGCTAAATCATCCATTAGGTTTTTCCTCATGTGCTTAAGAATTACTATCATGAATTCATTATAGAATTTTAAAATGTCAACATATTATCTTTTCTTTATAGAATTTTATACATTTCATAAAAAATCTTCAAACAAAATCCATAAAATTCAATACCAACTTTAAGAAAATTCATGTATTCATCAATTGTATAACTCAAATATTCAAATAAACTCATATTTTCATCTCCAACAACATCAAATTCATCAAATAAAGAATGAAAATATGAGTTTATTAAAAGATTTGAGTTATTAATTAAATGAAATTTGCATTATATTAAAGATGATAATTAATATTATGAGTTTCGTTTGAAAATTTTGATGAATTTTTGTAAAAAAAAAATGATAACATTGTTGACATTTTAAATCATAAAAGATCAAATTGTTACTTAAAATTAAATAAAAGACCAAATCGGAAGAAAAAAAAATGATAAAAGACTGAAATTAAGTTAAATTAAGAGACCGCATGAGCAATTATACAAAAATCACAACTATGATTTTCACTTTTTGCCAATCACTCACTTTAAGCTAAAACCAAATAACATGTTGCAGTAGTTTATTTGATCAAATTCTCTTAAAGTGAACAACTTACTTTATAAGAGTAAAGTCACATCGATCGTCGACTAATAAATCAATGACTGATATTGTATGCACATACATAACATATCATGATAGTTTAGGCCAAAATCTCTTATTTTTGGCCGCCTTCACATGTAAAATGGCTATGACACATTGTTCAAATCATGCATCTACTATCCTCCTTGGCCGCCATCGATAACACTGCTAACTATTCATTTTAGATGAGTTAAATCCTACTTTCTAAACCATTTCCAATTCCCGCTATATTTTGCAATGAAAACCACAAGAAAAAACATGGCACCTTCAACTTTGGTTTTGCTAAATCATGCATTAGGTTTTTCCTCATGTGCTTAAGAATTAATATCATGAATTCATGATAGTGTTTCTTTGCTAAACAAAACACAAAGTTATAATGATATTATCTGTTCAAATTCCATCACTTCAATGTTAAATTTCAGATAAACGAATCCAATATTAAGCAAACATACAAAATTGAGACAAAAATACAACAAAAAAGTCAAAGTCAGTCACAAACAGGTTTTGAAAAATAAAAGAATGGCTGTTGAAAAGATTTACCATTTTGTCCTTTTAATTGTTGTTGAATCTTGACCACTTAATTTAAAAATCCAAGGATTTAATGGCTTTGATTTTGTGTTCACATACATCATTTTTACATGTGATACAGAGTATCCATTATTTTTTAAAGTTAATTTTACTTTATTCTCAAAATAATCTTTACACCATTTCACAATTATTAAAAAAAAATATGAAAAAGAATCATAATTTTATCGAATTATCTGTATCCATTAAAGTTTAGAGAATAATAATTTTGGAGTGATACATACAATATTAATTAAATATTACAATTAGAATAAAATAATTATATTTGTATTGAAAATCAAAAGTGAGAATTATTTTAAGACAAATATTTTTTACAAAATGTGACAATTATTTTGAGATGGACAAAGTACTATATTTTTGAAGGAATAATATATAACCATTAATTTCAAAAAATAATTTATTAATAAATATCAAAATTTTGAAAGAATAAAAAAAGAGTTTAATTATCATCAACTGACAGTGTAAAAAGTTTTGCACTCTCACCATATCACAATAATTCATAGACATTAATTTAAAGGTAATTATTGTAAACGTTAAACATTTATAGCAATCTAACAATTATGATTAAATAACAATATAAAAACCATTTACATTGAAAATATATATGAATGAAATCTTAAAAAACTTAGTTTTTTTTAGACAAAAAGATAAAGAGTTTTTCAGTGACAAGCACTACTTAAAATTCATTCACAACTTTAAAATTTTAGATTTAAATATAAAAAAGTTATTTAATCTAACAATATCGACATTTTACTAAAAATAAATAAATATTGATTGCATAATTCAAACACCTAACACAAAAAGTGTCTTAATATTACTTAAGAGTTTATTTGAATTGATTTTTTTTTATACAAATGAGTGCATCTTTCCATTCATTCTGAGTTAGTAAAGATTTTATTTGCAAGTTACTTTATGTGATTATTATTTAAGTTTATTTTTTGAAATGCGATTATTTGTAAGGGGATTTATTGAGTTTAAAAGTAATACATAAATGATAAATAATAAAACTCAAATATTTCATTTCATTGCAATATTTTAACATGGAAGACTTACTTTTTTTGAAAAAAATATAAACAAAAATAATTCAACTATTAATTTTGTTTATTTTTCGTTTTAGATTGAGGGTAAATGAAACAATAATTTTCAAAAAAATTAAAATACCAAATAAAATATAGAAAAAAATGTCAGGATACAACATTATTGAAAATAAAAGCAATTGATGGGATAAATGTAGCTTAAAAGGTGCAATGTCATAATTGATTGATTTTTATTTTTTTATTTTTATGTTACCACAAAATTTACTTTTAATAATGAAAAAGGTGATTGTTTCAAAATCTATTTTTATTAATTTATTTATTATATTTTGGATGGTACATGTTGATTACCATGATACTAATATATCATTTAAAGTTGTTATGATTTACATGATTTTAATTGATAAAAGAGAATAGATTAAAAAATATATATTAATCTAATAAAAAATATGTGTTAAAGAATGCGTTAGGAAATTTTATTAATTATTAATATAATGTTAGTTTGGATGTTGTTGGTATTAGAAAGAAAAAAAACTTTTGAAAATGTCTCTCTTTTTATTTTTACGGGAAAAAGGGTATCTCTTTTATTTGATGAAAGTTATAATAAAATTAAAAGAGAAAAAGTTATACTTTTAAAAAAGGGAACAGATGAAAGCAAATATTTTTAATATCTCAAATTCCTTTCTATTTTAAATTTTATACAATTGAAATTTAATAATTATAAAAAGGAGAATATTATACTAAAATTGAATCTAAGAACTTCTAACAAAATATTCTAGAGATTTCAGTCAATTAGGGCATCGAGTTGTTCTGTTTTTGTATATAGTGAAAAATCATCCGATATATACAGTAAAATACTCTTGGTTTGGTTTACTTCGATATAAATGACATTTTAAAAATAATCTAATTTGATCCAAATTAATTATATGCAATGTCAATTTAATCGGTTACAATTATAAAAAAAAAGCCCCAGTATATATATAAAAAAGATCAATTGATTGTCAGAGTAATTTTTTTAGAGTTATTCTAAATATTAACTTTAATTTTAATATTGATTAATGGATGTGATTACTTCTTCTTGGTAAATAATCCAAACAAAATCAAATAACATGTGTATGTTTTCATTCTCCAAAACATCGATCAAATATCACAAACCTATATATATATATATGCTTTTCAATTTACCATTTGCTACGCATGATTACTAATTTATTCAATGAATTTCTTGCATCCAATATGCATGTGCGGTTTGGTAATTTGAATTTTCAGTTGAAAATCAAATACCGCATCAATTTATTTTTGTATTTGGAGATCTAAACTTATTCTCCAACTCATTGATTTCAACTATCAACTCAATTTTATATACTCAATAATAGAACGATTGTTTAAAATAGACAGTTATAATAATCATTGTACGTATTCTTTTTTATATATACAATTTATGTAGTGATAATATTAGAAATAGAGTTGGAGTATCATTTAAAAAAGACGGTAGAAACTCGACTTAAATGGTTTAGATACGAGAAAAGAAGATTGTAAATTCTTAAGTAAAAAGTATAGATTAAACTGAAGATAGTCAAATTGTTAATGTGAAAGATCTAAGAAAACTATAAAGGAAACTATAAAAAAAAAAGACCTAAATATTTATGATTTGGAACCACATATATTACTCTATCCATCTCACAATAATTGATCAATTTACAAAAAATAAAATTGTCTCGTCCCTTTCAATTTTAAATGTACTTTTTTTTTTTCAATTGTACAATTTAATTAATACTACTTAAATCACTTTCGATGTAATATATTTCACTATCCATTTATGATATTGACAATGTACTAATTATTAATAAAGATAAGACTAAATATCACTTGTAGTCTCTTAACTTAATTTCAGTTAAGGTTTTAGTTATTTATTTTTTTATTTATTTTTTCCGATTTAGTCCTTTATTTTAATTTTAAGTAACAATTTGATCTTTTATGTTTTAAAATGTCAACAATGTTATCCTTATTTTTTGCAAAAATTCAAAAAATTCATCAAAAATTTCAAATAAAACGCATAAAATTAATTATCTTTCTCAATATAATGCAATTTCATCAAATTCATAACTTAAATCTTTAAATAAACTAATATTTTTATCGCTAACAACATCAAATAAAGAATGACAAATATGACTTTACTTGAAGATTTGAGTTACGAATTTGATGAAATTTGCTTTATATTAAAGAATATAATTAATTTTATGGGTTTTGTTTGAAAATTTTAATGAATTTTTGAGTTTTTGTAAAAAAAAAGATAACATTGTTGACATTTCAAAACATAAAAGATCAAATTGTCACTTCAAATTAAAATAAAGGACCAAATCGGAGAAAAAAAAGATAAATAACTAAAACGTTAACTGAAATTAAGTTAAAGGATCACAAGTGGTATTTAACCTAAAGATAATTTGATATAAGTAGTATTCTCTCTATTTTATTTTAATATTTTTTTAATATATAAAATAATTAAATAACTAAATTATTTTAAAATAGAGAAAATATACGATAGATCATTATAAAATTGTTTGATCCATGATTACTTGATGGAAAAAGAGTTCTTGTTCTTGTATTCAAATACAAATTCTGATTCAAATCGTTGGGCTGTGTGCTATATAACAACTTTACACAGAATTTTTGCAACAACTGAGACAATGCAAATCCAAGTGCATAAGACAAAAATGAAAATTGCCTATTGTATTAATTAAACTATTGTTATTGGAATACTACACCATATATATTTTATTTTCTTTTTTGGTAGAAACACCATCCCTATTTTATTCAAATCTTTATTATTATATAATACTTACCATCCTTGGTCTTTTCAAATTTTTGTTTAATGTTCGCTTCGTTTCATAATAATAAACTTATTTATTAAAAAATTATATGATTTTTTCGATTTTCAATATATTTATTTTTAATTATACTATTTGATTAAGAGTTTTGTTAGTATAGAAGTACGCCTAAGAGGGGGGGGTGAATTAGGTGTTAGTAAATTTTCTTGTTTTTAGTGATATGGTAATCAGATTTTCTGAGTTTAAGAACAAGGCTTAATAACAAGTGCAGTAAGTAAATGAACACGATAAGATTTATCCTGGTTCCCCTTATAACCAAGGGTACGTCCAGTCCTCTTGCACACCACAAGAGATTAATCAACTACTTGTCAGAAAATGTACAATTCCCACCCTGGGATTCTTGCTACAAAACTTCTAACAATTCTTTCTAAGATAGCACACCACTATCTTACTTGTACAAATGATACAATAAGGTTTGAATAAATCTAAGATGTGGTATATTGATAAACAACTCAATAGTAATTCAAGTACTTGAGAACTTTTTAGAATGATATGAAAATCTAATGCAAGTACTTAGAAAAATCAGAATTTTGTTCAAAGTTGTTCAAATGAATTAATTCAAGGATGGTTAATTTTTGATCTGAAGTTATGGGGTATTTATACTCCATAAAACATCCTTTCAGATTCGTGGCCATTGATCCAAGAGGTTTGATGAAAAATTACAATGTTCTAGAGGCATTCCAGATCTGAAAAATTGTAATGTTTCCAGGTGTATTCGAATACAGTATATGTGTATTCGAATACACATCTTTGTAACGTTTAAAAAATTCGAATTTTACACCTTGTATTCGAATACACATCAGTGTAGTCGAATACAGATCAATGTATTTTAGCCTCTGACTTAACTTGTATTCGACTACATATGAGTGTAGTCGAATACATTTGGCTACTGACTTAGCATGTAGTCGACTACAGATGGGTGTAGTCGAATACACTTGGCCACTGACTTAGCTTGTAGTCGACTACAGATGCGTGTAGTCGAATACACCTTTTAAAGTTTTGCTTCTGACTTAAGTTGTATTCGAATACAACATGGTGTATTCGAATACACTTATGCAAATTGTCAAAAATATGATTTTAAATGATTTGTTAATGTTGTTTTTGATTTTTGAAAACATGTTAAATGCATATGTAAATATGAATTGTTCTCAAGTATTTGAACTATTGATTTGTATCATATACCTTTATATTTACTCATTTATTATTTGGATTTGGAAGCTCATTCAAGATGGTTTGATCTTCTTTTTGATCTTGCTGCATTGTCCATAGTTGGTGGTCTTGTCGTCATCAAAAACATGTAGTTTACATTCTCCCCCTTTTTGATTATGACAAAACGTTGTTGTGAAGAGAGTGTGATGTTGAAATCTTTGCTCCCCCGTAATAGGTGCATACTCCCCCGTTGTATGTGATGATTTGAAAATTGTTTTTGAGTGCCTACAAGGTTTGAAATGCAACAACAACACCAAATTTTCTCCCCCTTTTGACATGATCAAAAAGAAGAAGAAAACAAAGAGACATACACGGTGCGAGTAAAGTCATACACAAAAGACATAGAAGGAAACAAGAATAGCAGTAATGGAAATTAAGTTAGAAGATCATAAAAGTGAATACATAATAAGTCCTGAAACGAGTAATACAAAACACACCAGAATTAAAACGACAAAGGAGTTCATAAAGCAAATATTACAATAACACAGAATACAAAAAGTGAACTTAGTACAAAATTTAAAGACTTAATCAAATTCTGTCGGAATGTGGAAATGATCAAGTTTGTCGGATAATTGACTAATGTCTTGAGATAGTGCGTCATGATTGCGAGCAATAGTAGTTTCAATGGTGGTGAAGCGAGTGTCGATAGAGGTGGTCAACTTGTCGAATTGAGTTTGGAAGAAAGTTTGGAAAGAATCAAGGCGAGTCATGATCATTTGATTGGAGATATAATCATCATCAGATGCAGTTTCCTCGCCATCTTCATCTCCTTGAGCAGCAGTGTTGGATGGTCCAGCAGTGTCCGCCGGTGCATCTTCAGAAGGTGGACCATGATCACCTTTATGCACAAAGGCTTCAAGCTCATCATTCCATATGATCCTCATGCTAGGCAAGACACCTAAATCCAACAGATTTTCTTTGGTGGGAGTAAACATAACCTCATCAGCAAAGTCCACACCAAAGTGTTCCAAAATTCGTGAAACTTCCTTTGCATATGGTAAGCCAATTGCTTCGCGAGATCCAAGCATGATAGATTTCACAAAAAATGCCCAATTAAGTTGACGACCTTCAAACATGAAATTCATAATTTGCAGTTCAAACTCCGAAATTTGGGAGTAATTTCCAGCCTTCGGAACCAAAATGTAGCTAAGGAAATAGTGTAGAAGCCGATAATCAACAGTAAGATTTCCCACACCATACCGTTGCTGGGCATATTTGGAACCTGCCTGAGCTCTCTTTTGTTCCATGGTGCGGCGATCAAACCGACAGAGAGAGACATACGCATCATACTTAGAAATATCACCCCATTCACATAAATTGTTTGGACAAAATTGTTCACCATTAAAAGGAATATTCAGAATTTCGCCAATGGTTTTGGTATTTAAACGAATAACTTTACCCTTAACGCGCGAGACTAGCAGTTTGCCCTCTTGTATGAGATTACAATAAAAAACCCTAACCAAATCTGGATAAACTGGACCATTGTAGCCTATAAACTCTTCAACATGTTGTGCTTTAAGCAACGCAGGAAATTTAAAATCAGAAAAAGAGTCCAAAGTACCGTATTTGGGGATAATAAGGCGCTTGTCCGAGTAGAAGGTGCGAAAACGATCAATTTCCTCCGGTGTGTGTAGAAGCCGGGATAGATCCGTGATGTTGGGAGTCTTGGTTCGTTTTCGTGAGGGACCTACTGCGGCATGTTTGGTGCGTGGTCCTCGTTTGCGAGCATCCATGGTGAGAAAGGGTATTTTTGGTGAAAGTGGGTTTTAGAGAAAATGTGAGAGTTGTGAGAGATTTGAAGAGGGATGACAAGAAGGAAGTAAAGAGTAATGGATTTTGTTAGGTTGAGTGAATGGGTAAGTAAGTGGAAGGAGGATGGATGAGTTTGAGAGAGATGAGAGAAGGAACTGAGGCTGTATTCGAATACCAACTGAAATAACCCTAACTTATGTGTAGCAGCTTTTATATCTGGGCAAAAACGCGAAGGTGTATTCGACTACACCTTCTTGTATTCGAATACACATTTTTCTGGGAACGTGTATTCGACTACACATCCTTTGTATTCGAATACAGGAAATCTGGGAAAGTTTGTATTCGAATACAGACATTTGTATTCGACTACATAAGCACCGTTTTGCTTAAAAACTCAGTTTTTTTATGAAAATTGCATCATGTAATACACAAATTCATATATCAAAAGGAAATAATCAATAAGACATAAGAGATATGGCAAACTATGTATATCATGCAATGGTTAAAGATCAAATTCACTCAAAATACCAAGTTCTCTTCGGATTTTATAAAATGAGTCTTTAGGTAACGGTTTTGTAAAAATATCGGCCAATTGATTGTGTGTATCAACAAATGTTACCTCAACATTACCTTTAAGTACATGATCCCGTAGAAAATGATGTCGGATATCGATGTGTTTAGTTCTGGAGTGCATGATTGGATTCTTTGAGATGTTTATTGCGCTTGTGTTATCACATCTTAAGGGAATGCATCCGAGATCAACTCCATAGTCATGTAATTGCTGTTTGAGCCAGAGAATCTGGGCACAACAGCTTCCTGCTGCAATATATTCAGCTTCAGCAGTACTAAGTGCAACACAAGCTTGCTTTTTACAAGACCATGAAACAAGGGCATTTCCTAAGACATGACATGTGCCACTGGTGCTTTTACGGTCTGTTTTGCATCCCGCATAATCCGAATCAGAGTATCCTACTAGGCTACATATGCTACCCTTAGGATACCATAGGCCTACATTTGTTGTTCCTTTCAGATACTTCATAATTCTTTTAACAGCTACTAGATGTGATTCTTTCGGATCTGCCTGAAATCTTGCACACAAACAAACACTAAACATGATATCTGGCCGGCTGGCCGTTAGATATAATAATGATCCAATCATACCTCGATATTTGGATATGTCGATGGAAATTCCTGATGCATCTTTATCAACATATGTTCCGGAGCCCATTGGAGTTGTACTTTCTTTGCAATTCTCCATTTCAAATTTCTTTAGTAATTCTTTACAATATTTGGCTTGATTGATGAAGATGCCGTGCTCAAGTTGCTTGATATGAAGTCCAAGAAAATAGTTTAATTTTCCCATCATGGACATTTCGAATTCTCCTTGCATTATTGAAGAGAATTCTTCACATATGTCCTTGTTGGTTGATCCAAATATTATATCATCAACATAAATTTGAACCAATAATGTGTGACCATTTTCTCTTTTGACAAATAACGTTTTATCAACTTCTCCTTTGTCAAATCCTCGTTCACATAAAAAGGTGCTTAATCTGTCATACCAAGCTCTTGGAGCTTGTTTTAGACCATAAAGAGCCTTTTTCAATTTGTAAACGTGTGAGGGATTTTTGGAATCTTCAAATCCAGGGGGCTGCTTGACATAAACTTCTTCATTTATGTACCCATTGAGAAATGCACTTTTCACGTCCATTTGATATAACTCAAAATTCATGGAGCAAGCATATGCTAATAGTAGACGTATGGCTTCTAGTCTTGCTACCGGAGCAAATGTTTCGTCAAAGTCTATCCCTTCCTCTTGATTGTATCCTTGAGCAACCAATCTAGCTTTGTTGCGAACAACTATGCCATTCTCATCTAGTTTATTTTTGAACACCCATTTTGTACCAATGATGTGTTTATTTCCAGGATTAGGAACAAGTTCCCAAACTTGGCTTCTTTCGAATTGATTGAGTTCTTCTTGCATGGCAAGTATCCATTGATCATCTTTAAGTGCTTCACCAATTTTGGAGGGTTCGATTTGAGAAACAAACGCCATGTTTAAGCAAGCATCTTGCAATTTTAACCTTGTTGTGACTCCTTTATTTATATCACCTATGATGTTGTCAATAGGGTGATATCTATGGGTTCTCCATTCTTTAGGAAGATCATCACTTTGCCTTTCAATATTGACTCCACTTTCTTGTTGAAGTTCTTTGCTTGGATCATTACTTTCAAAAACATCATCATCATCACAAGAAATAATATTTTCTTCTTTTATGGGGTTAGTTTCATCAAAGGTTACATGCATTGATTCTTCAACTAATAAGGTTCTTTTATTAAAGACTCTAAATGCTTTACTAGATAAAGAGTAACCGAGAAATATACCTTCATCAGCTTTTTCATCAAATTTTCCAAGGTTGTCTTTACCATTATTTAACACAAAACATTTACATCCAAAAATGTGAAAGTGAGAGATATTGGGTTTTCTACCTTTGTAAAGTTCATATGGAGTTTTCTTAAGAATTGGCCTAATAATTACCCGGTTGGAAACATAGCATGCTGTGTTTACAGCATCTGCCCAAAAGTATTTTGGTAGATTTGAGTCGCTTAGCATAGTTCTAGCAAGCTCTATTAAGGATCTATTCTTTCTCTCAACGACCCCATTTTGTTGTGGTGTTCTTGGTGCAGAAAAATTGTGAAAAATACCATTTTCTTCACAAAATTCTTCAAATGAAGTATTTTGAAATTCCCTTCCATGATCACTTCTAATTGATACAATTTTGGCAGATTGTTCATTTTGGACTAGCTTGGCATAGTTTTTAAATGCCTTAAAAGCTTCATTTTTATTTGCCAAAAATAAGGTCCAAGTGAACCTTGAGTAATCATCAACAATAACTAGTCCATATGAGTTTCCACCAAGACTTTTGGTTCTTGATGGACCAAACAAATCCATATGTATCAATTGTAGCGGTCTAGAAGTTGAAATAACATTTTTAGGTTTGAAAGAACTTTTTGTTTGTTTGCCCTTTTGACAAGCGTCACATAATTTATCCTTTATAAATTTTATTTTTGGTAAGCCTACAACAAGATCATGCTTGACCAATTTGTTTAAATGATCCATGTGAATATGAGCAAATCTCTTATGCCATAGCCAAGCATCATTATTGTCGCTTACCAAAAGACATTTCATTTTCAAGGATAAATCTTCAAAATTAAGTATGAAAATGTTTTTGAAACGCTTACCAACAAACTGAGTTTCATTTGTAGCTTCATTTTGGATGACGCACTCATCTTTATTAAAAACTATCTTGTATCCTTTGTCACAAAGCTGGCTGATGCTTATGAGATTATGTTTTAGACCTTCAACATATAAGACATCTTCAATTGAGGGAGATGGTGCTGTACCAACTTTTCCAATGCCTAAAATTTTTCCTTTGTTGTTGTCTCCATATACTACATGTCCCTTTGACTCAAGTGTTAAAGCTGAAAATTTTGTTATATCACCCGTCATGTGTTTAGAGCAGCCACTATCCAAGTACCACATGTTTGAAGTCTTTTGTTTGCTTACCTACAAAATTGAAATCAAACTTTATTAGGTACCCAATGTGCTTTGGGTCCTTGATGGTTAGTACCTTTCTTTACCCATATGAAATGACCTTTTGGAACACTAATATTTCTAATATGACATGTATTAGGTGTATGACCATGAAGACCACAATAAGAGCAAGTAGGATTAAATCTACTGTTAGTAACATATGTATGAGATTTATTTTGAATAATTTTCTTATTATAAAGATCATCCTTTTTCATAACTATAATCTTATCTTGATTAGATTGACTACCTGCTTTAACAAAAATAGTTTTGTTCAAATTTGGTTTATCAAATTTTGAGTATCCAAGACCACTTTTATCATTTGAGTATCTTTGCATGTTTAGAACATTTTCCAATCCTAATTGTCCCTTTTCGTATCGTTCAATTACTCTATTTAATTGAACAATTTCGAAAGAGAGGGATTCACATTTATTGCATGCAGAATTCTGTTTTAGTTTTTCAGAATTTTTCTCCATAATATCAACTTTTTCTTGTAAACTTGAGATTTGTTTCTTTTGTGTTGATACTAGTTTACATAGATTTTTACATTCAATGAGTAATTCTTTTATTGCGTTTTGAGCATCATTGTATTCTATAATTAATTCAGTATTAGTCTTATTATAAAGAGGAGAGTCTATATTACTAACCTCTTCATCATCTGATTGATGCGAGGCCATTAATGCAACATTGGCGCATTCTTCACTTTCTGTTTCTGAAGATGAACTTACTTCATTGTCTTCCCAAGCTATGTATGCTTTCTTGAAGTCTTTCTTTCTGTTGAAATTCTTCTTAGCAATATTTGGGCAGTCTGCTTTAATATGTCCTTGTTTTCCACATTCGAAGCAAGTGAAATTTTGATTTGATGTAGAATTATCTTTCTTCTTGAAGCTTTTCTTTTTGAATGTTCTGTCGTTTTTAAGAAATTTACCAAATTTCTTAACAAGAAGGATAATATTTTCATCTTCATCTGAATCATTCTCTTTGCTTTGTTCTCTTGATTCAGTCTTTAACGCAATATTTTTGTTCTTCTTTTCTTGACTTTCATTTTGTTCTAGCCTTCCGAGTTCGATTTCATGCTCTTGAAGTTTTCCAAATAGTGCAGAAAGAGACATCTTGGATAGGCTTTTCTTTTCTGATATTGCTGTAACTTTTGGTTGCCATGCCCTTGTCAATGACCTTAGTACTTTTAGATTTAGTTCATCATTTGTGAAGATTTTTCCAAGTGCTGTCAAATGATTGGTTAAATGGGAGAACCTTTTCTGTAAATCTAAAATAGATTCTCCGGGCTGCATGCGAAATAACTCATATTCTTGTGATAGTGTGTTGAGTTTGGATCTTTTTACTTCAATGGTGCCTTCGTGAGTTACTTCCAACGTATCCCATATTTCTTTTGCTGTTTTACAGTGAGATATGCGGAAAAACTCATCCATTCCTAGTGCAGATTGTAATATGTTCTTAGCCTTTTTATCGAAAAGCACTTTTCTCTTATCCTCATCCGTCCAAGAATTTTTTATTTTTATTTCTTCTTTGTTATTGATGACAGTTTTTGGAATATGAGGACCATTTTCAACGGCATCCCATATGTCATCTCCTTGTGCTTCGAGATATGCTTGCATACGGATTTTCCAAAAATCGTAGTGCTCTCCAACAAAACATGGTGGCTTGGTACTGCTACCACCATCTCTAAAGACAGGTTGTGCGGAAGCCATGAGTAATTGATCGAGGAATAAGTTACCTTAACCTGCTCTGATGCCAATTGTTAGTATAGAAGTACGCCTAAGAGGGGGGGGGTGAATTAGGTGTTAGTAAATTTTCTTGTTTTTAGTGATATGGTAATTGGATTTTCTGAGTTTAAGAACAAGGCTTAATAACAAGTGCAGTAAGTAAATGAACACGATAAGATTTATCCTGGTTCCCCTTATAACCAAGGGTACGTCCAGTCCTCTTGCACACCACAAGAGATTAATCAACTACTTGTCAGAAAATGTACAATTCCCACCCTGGGATTCTTGCTACAAAACTTCTAACAATTCTTTCTAAGATAGCACACCACTATCTTACTTGTACAAATGATACAATAAGGTTTGAATAAATCTAAGATGTGGTATATTGATAAACAACTCAATAGTAATTCAAGTACTTGAGAACTTTTTAGAATGATATGAAAATCTAATGCAAGTACTTAGAAAAATCAGAATTTTGTTCAAAGTTGTTCAAATGAATTAATTCAAGGATGGTTAATTTTTGATCTGAAGTTATGGGGTATTTATACTCCATAAAACATCCTTTCAGATTCGTGGCCATTGATCCAAGAGGTTTGATGAAAAATTACAATGTTCTAGAGGCATTCCAGATCTGAAAAATTGTAATGTTTCCAGGTGTATTCGAATACAGTATATGTGTATTCGAATACACGTCTTTCTAACGTTCAAAAAATTCAAATTTTACATCTTGTATTCGAATACACATCAGTGTAGTCGAATACAGATCAATGTATTTTAGCCTCTGACTTAACTTGTATTCGACTACATATGAGTGTAGTCGAATACATTTGGCTACTGACTTAGCATGTAGTCGACTACAGATGGGTGTAGTCGAATACACTTGGCCACTGACTTAGCTTGTAGTCGACTACAGATGCGTGTAGTCGAATACACCTTTTAAAGTTTTGCTTCTGACTTAAGTTGTATTCGAATACAACATGGTGTATTCGAATACACTTATGCAAATTGTCAAAAATATGATTTTAAATGATTTGTTAATGTTGTTTTTGATTTTTGAAAACATGTTAAATGCATATGTAAATATGAATTGTTCTCAAGTATTTGAACTATTGATTTGTATCATATACCTTTATATTTACTCATTTATTATTTGGATTTGGAAGCTCATTTAAGATGGTTTGATCTTCTTTTTGATCTTGCTGCATTGTCCATAGTTGGTGGTCTTGTCGTCGTCAAAAACATGTAGTTTACAAGTTTAATATACATAGTCAGTATAAAATTATGTATACTGGTAGACAATTTAAATAATTAATTGTATGGTTTTTATCGATGACAATTATGATTATCTAGTAGTATGATAAAATTAAGAGTTGTTATTTAATGTCATTAGTTTATACCAACAATCAACAATGTACCAGCATTTTTCTTTTTAATTAATACTATTTTTAAGGTCGGCTATTGGACTATAGCCTAATAGCACAAAATCCACAATTGGTGAGAGACATAATTCTTTTTTATGATACAAAAAATGAAAGTGATTTTTTTTTTGAATTAAATATGTTTTAGTCCCTAATTTTTTATTTTTATTTTTAGTCCTTATTTTAATTTATAGAAACATTTTTAAAGATTAAAAATATCAATTTTTTATTTATTTATTTTTAAAATAGAGACTAAAAGTCAATAAAAAAATATAGTGACTAAAAAAGTTGAAAATTGTTCTTAGGGATCAAAAATAAAATTTTAAAATTTTATAGAAACTAAAATTAATTTTACTATTTTTTAAAATTATTATAATTGCACTTTTTTTTAAAAATTAAATAAGTTTGTTTACCTCTGTAAATATATCATATATTTTTTTTAATCTCTCTAAAAATTTTCTTTAAATAATGATCATTCGAATGTTTTTGTCAATTATTTTGGTCTCTTCTTTTAAATAAAATGATGTGTATCATTTAAATTTTTAAATTTTATTTCACAAATATCTTTTTAAAAAATATTATGAAAATATCTCCCACAAAAATTTAGAATTCTTATAATATTGTTATAAACATACATGTAAAAAATCATTCAAAAATTCAGACAATAAATATGAATTGATTTAAAAGTAAAGACAAAAATTGTTAACGAAAATTATTTAAAAGATCATTGTTTGAAGAATTTTTTTATATAAATTAAAAACGAAATATGATACATTTATAATGATAAAAAATTTATTTAACTCATCTTTTATAAGAGGTATAATTTTAAAGATTTAAGATAACTTTGACCACTTTCATCATTTCCGATGTAATATCTTTTTCTATACATTTATGATATTTATAATTCATTAATATTTATTTAGGATAATTTGTTAAAAATAATATTTTTTTATTTATATATTTTTTAATATGTTTGAAACGATAAAATGATTTAATTATTCTTTAATTATTCTGAAGAAGGAGTATTATATTAGCATTATAAGACAGCATCCTTGTTTTCTTCAAATATTTTGTTTAATAATATTATATTATAATATGTCTATATGTTTTGGCAGAGAAATCAGTATTGTATGTTGAATTCAAACCTTGGAGACTCAACCACCATGTTAGATTCCCTGCAAACCTATTCGAAATAGAGAGAGAGAGGGTACCCTGAGTCCCTGACACAAAAGAAGGGCCATGTGTTTTTTATTTATCTCCCTTACATTGGAGTTGAGCTGTTGAAGCATAGAGAAGTGAAAGAGCTATCACATTTTTTTGTTCTCTTACACTTTTCAGCCTAAAATAGTAGAATGCTGAGGAAAGGATATCAATGGTTCAGAATACAAAGTATATATATTACCATCATTATCATCAATCATGGTTTGAAAAAGTTTGGCCAAATGGTATATGAATTTTTAACTATGTTGTACCGCATTTTAAATTGAATGTGTGTTTGGTGTTTGATATTGATTTGACGTTATGTTATTTATTTATTTTTTAAATTATTATGATCGAGATTCTATATAGTTAAAACTAAATAAGTTATTCAGTTGAGACTTTTTCGAGAATCCAATCAAGATTGAACGGTTCAGATTATAATTTTTTTAATTTTAAAAATTTGCTTTAATTTGAGATTATTTGATTAAACGACCCCGCCAATTGTATGTTGTTTTGACTGCATGTACTCTGAATTAAATTATTATTGATGTTAATGTGTCAGTGTCGTACTCGATATATCTGTCGTATTTGGTAGTTTTTTAACACTTGCACATATAAAAAAACTATGTTTTCTTCATTTTTTTCCTATGCTACTAATATATTAATTAATTAATTCATTGATGTTTACCATCACAACATTAGCACATCATGACCAAACTTGGAAGCTGAATGAATCTCATCCATTCATTCAATCACACAAACACAAGTACTTGTTCTGTGTGTGCAAGTGTTAATTAGTGTCAAATAGTATTATACAAAGTTTCAGATACTAAAATCCAAACTATGGCTCTGTGCTACACATGTAAACAACCCTCTAGTCTATGAACTTTTCTCTATCATTTTCTAACATTGCAGCAAATAACAGATTCATTCAGATACATTATTCATATCTTCTGTTTTCCTTGCAGCAAATAATGGTTCCTTTGAAAGACCTATACCCTACTTCACAACGGCAGCAGTGTCTTTCTATCATTCACACTTAGGCTTACAAATTACAACTTCTGTTTAAATACTACAGTTCAGTTTACAAGATTACCTCTGAGCCAACCACTTATCAGTAAACTATGAATTATATCCAACAGAAACAAATACTACCGTCAAGTTTTAAAGATTATTCCTAAGCCACTATTAGTAAACTATGAATCATATCCAACTGAAACAAATACTACCATCAAGTTTACAAGATTACCTCTGAGCCACTATCAGTAAACTATGAATCATATCCAACTGAAGCAAATACTACCGTCAAGTTTACAAGATTATCCCTGAGCCATTTATCAGTAAACTATGAACTATACTGTGAGATCTAAGTCTAAAGATCAAAACTCCACAAACCCTACATTTTTGTAGTCCTCTTTGAATTGAAGAGTTGTTAATCATGGAAAGTAAAAGAGAGGAATGTCAAGGTAGTAGCACACTTAAGATTAAGATTGCAAGTAGTAGTAGTAGTAGTAGCATCAAACAAAGTGGTGAAAAAAGTTTAGACAATTCAAGTTTACCTTCACCAAACATAAAAAGTTCCATAGAATCATCACCTTATGAATCTCCTCTTGTTTCTCCACCTTCATCAGCCTTTGTTTCAGCTTTGCAATCTCCTTATATATCTCCAAGAGCCACAATTCCAAACCCTCAAGAAAATCCACCACAAACTACTACTACTAGTAGTACTAATTCAACCTGTGATCCATTATCAACACATCATCTGCTTGCACATCCTTCGACTCCGGAGGATGTGCCGAGTAGTTCCTACACTCCACCTTCTGACCCTTATGAATTTTCTGATGACACTTCTGATACAAAGTTGAAATTCATGACATGTGTTCCTGAATCAGCTCCACCAAGAATCTCATTCTCATTTCCAGTCCCTACAAGAGTTTCCTTTGCTAAAGGTCCTGTTTCTTCCCCTGCTGCTACTACCAATGCCAAACTTGTTGGAAGCTATGATGTTTACATCGGTTTCCATGGACAAAATCCGAATCTTATCCGCTTCGTCAAGTGGCTTAAATCTGATCTTGAGCTTCAAGGGATTGATTGCTTGCTTGCTGATAGAGCAAAGTATTCAGATAGTCAAAGCATTGAGATTGCTGATAGAGTCATTTGCTCGGTCGCATTCGGATTAGTAGTTGTCACTAGTTCGAGTTTTTTCAACCATTCAAGCATGGAAGAGGTTAGATTCTTTGCTCAAAAGAAGAACTTGATTCCTATCTTATTTGACACATTACATTCTGAGATTATTTCACTTGTTAATTGCAACAATTCAATTGATAAACAATGTAAAGAAGCGATCGATGGACTCGTGAAATGCAATGAGTTTTTTATAGAAGCTAATGATGGTAATTGGAGAAGTTGCATATCAAAAGTTTCTAGTATTTTAAGAGCAAGACTTGGTAGAAAAAATGTTATAAGTCAAAAAGATAGTATGAAAGGATTTGATAATTTATTACCTTTTCCAAGGAATGAATATTTTGTTGGAAGAGAGAAAGAGATTATGGAGATTGAATGTTTACTTTTTGGAAATAGAAATTGTGTGGAACAAGTTCAAGATCATTGTAGAACATTGATCAAAGGAGAAGCTAGTGGTAGTGGACAATCAGAAGGACTTGCTGATGAAGAAAGCGAATATGTGATCGAAAAAGGCGGTGGAAGGTTTATAAGCTTAGAGATAGGAAGGAACAAAGAACCAAATCTAGAAGCTTGGATTGAACAACCAATGATAGGAAACAACAATTCATTGAAAAGGTTGAAGAATAAGAAGTCAAAAAGTGGAAGCTATAAGAGTTTGTGTAATAGTAGTGTGATTTGCATTAGTGGTGTTTCTGGTATTGGAAAATCTGAATTGGCTTTGGAATTTGGTCATAGATATTATGAGAGATACAAAATGGTTTTGTGGATTGGTGGTGAAGTTAGATACCTTAGACAGAACATATTGAACTTGTCTATGAATTTTGGTTTGGATGTTGGTGCTGATTCCGAGACAGAAAGAGGTCGAATTCGAAGCTTCGAGGAGCAAGAATTCGAAGCGTTGAAGAGAATCAAGAGGGAACTTTTCGGCGAGACGCCTTACTTGTTGATAATTGATAATCTTGAGAGTGAAGAAGAATGGTTGGAAGGGAAAGATTTATATGATTTGATACCAAGAAATTACATAGGAGGGACTCATGTGATTATTACTACTAGACTTTCCAAGGTGAAAAACTATGATACTATTCACTTACCTGCATTGCCTTTATCTGATGCAATGATTCTGTTAAAAGGAAGAAAAGGAAAAGATTATTCAATTGATGAAGTGAATTTCCTTGAAAAATTCTATGAGAAACTTTGCAGGTTGAGTTTTGGTTTGTCGATGATCGGTTCGTTGTTGAATGAACTTGAAATTAGTCCTTGTTCTCTCTTTGAGTTCATTAACATGGTTTCACTCAATGATGAAGATTATTCAGGCTCTTGTTGTATGAGTATTGCACAAGAACAATGGTGCAAGAATAATTCTTTTCTGATGAAGACCTTACTTTTTGGTTTGGAAACTTTGTCAAAAGAGAACTTTTTGGCTATAAGAATGTTTCTTGTTGGTGGTTGGTTTTCTCCTAATCCAATTTCATCCAATTTGTTAGTCAATGCAGCAAAGAGTGTATCTACATGTGAAAAAAGTTTCAAGAAATGGACTAATTGTCTAAGTTTAACATCGAGTTGTTTATCGCCGAGGACATGGAAAGACGAAGAAGATTCGGGGGCTATGCTTCTTGTGAAATTTGGACTAGCTAAAAGGACTAATCAGCATGATGATGGATGTTGTTGGCTACATTTCCATTCCATAACACAAAATTTCGCTAAAAGAAAAGGCGGTCTTCGATATGCAAAGGCTGCGATTCAAGGCGTTCGAAAAATGAACAATCATGTAGTAATCTCACATCATTTATGGGAATCAGCTTTTCTTGTTTTTGGTTTCAAATCCGATCCACCGGTTGTGGAACTGAAACCAACTGACATGGTTTTGTACATCAAAAGAACGGCTCTACCGCTCGCGATTCAAGCCTTCACTGCTTTTTCGAGATGCAATTCGTCTTTGGAGCTACTAAAAGTTTGCACCAATGCACTTGAGGAGGTTGAGAAATCCTTTGTATCACAAATACAAGATTGGTCTCATGACTCAATTTGTTGGAAAAAAAGGTTGCAAAGAAGAGAAAAAGTTGATGAATATGTTTGGCAAGATGTTACTTTATTGAAAGCTACATTACTTGAGACTCAAGCTAAGTTGTTAGCTAGAGGAGGATATCTAGATAGTGGTAAGGAACTTTGTAGGACATGTATTAGTATTAGGACTGTGATGCTTGGACATAATCATGCATTGACTTTGGCTGCTCAAGAGACATTGGCAAGGTTGGTTAGAATGAGGAGTAAGATATGATGAATATGTTTGTTTTTGTTTCATCTTGTGTCTTTGTTAATTATAGTTAAACTTCATACATGACACAACTTTGTAGTGGATATGTAATAATGTTATTATGGGGGGAATGTAGAGTGAATGACAAAATTTGTTCTTGAAATTGTGTCAAGTTAGTCTATGAATTTATTAATATTTTCAGTAGTCATTCAAATTGAAATTGTGGATCACATTAGTCGTTGAAATTGTTTAATAGGTATTAATGTCATTGATAACTTTTTTAATTTGTTCTTGATGTATTAGTTTAGTAGTTTAGTAGAAAGAGTTTAACATTTTTAATATCAAGAGACATGGTTCAAATTCTATATAGAATAATTGTAAATGATTATTAATATTATTGTTATTAATAACGTGATTAATGATATTTAATTTTAAAAATTATTTTGAAATTTATTAATTTCAAAGACTTAATTGTGTGTAACTAAGGGCATTTTTAAAACACTTTTATAATAATAAATTTATGACCATTATTTTTTATTTATTAATTTATTAATAATAATAAATTCACGACCTTTATCTTTTTTATTAATTTCTTTTATTATTTTTAATTATTTATGTCATGTATTTAACATTTAATTTTTATTATTATAAAAATTTAAGTTTAATTTTATTTTAAATTAAAAACAAAATAATGTATAATGATATTAATTAAAATATTTAAATTAATATTTTAAGTTATAATAAAATTAAATATAAAATATTAATGTATAAATTAAAATTTTAGAAATTATTTAATGAAATTATCTTCAGTTCACGTTAAAAATTAATGACAGCTAAAAAAATATTTTAACTAATTAAATTTAAAAATTTCATTCATATATACATCACTTTTATTAATAAGAGATACTTTTATTAATAATGAGAGACATTTTGATTTCAAATAATGGTATAGTTTAGTCTTTTTTATTAAATTCAATTTACAATATCACTTATTTATTTATTTATTGTTATTACAAATTATTGTTTCCATACACAATATATATAAACTGACAAAAGAAAAGACTTTGTTTCATTCTTTTTCTCTATTCTAGTTGATTAGTATTTAATTTGATTTACTTATAATTAGTTTGATTATATTTCACTACTAACAAATATATGATTTTGTGGATAAAAGACGGAGTCACGTATCATAGTCAGAATCATAAAATAAAAAATATTAAAATATTTAATTATGTAGTTATATATTATCTTAGTCTATATGAAGTTGTTACTTGTTAGTTAAGTTCCAACATATTTGTACTGTTTTAATTTTTTTTATAAATATTTTTCAAAATAACAAATATTTGTAGAATAACATAATACAAATAAAACTAATAATCTTTTTATTATTTTTATTTTACTTTAGTACATACTAAATAGTTGTTGATGGCTAGTGAAATATACACAATAATAATAATAATAATAATAATAATAATAATAATAATAATAATAATAATAATAATAAAAGCGTTTCCTTTTAACCGTTAATCTATTAATTTTGAATTTTATTGAAATTATTTACAAAACACTCTGTTAGTTACACAAGTTACATGAATTTCATTTGCATTGCTTCAGTATTAAATGAAACAAAATAATACTATTTTTTCTACCACCAAAAATAGATTGTATTGAAATATTTAAAAAAAATACAATTTAGAAAAAAATTGTTCTTGTAATCTAATTAATTTTTTTAAATAACAAATGTTAAAAATATGTAAATAATTTAGGAATTAATTTTATATATTACAAAAATTATTTATGCTACTAAAACAAATATATATTATTAATGAGCAAAAAACATGTATTATTAATGAGCAAAAACCATATATTATTTATGAGCAAAAAAACATATTATTTATGAACAAAAAAAACATATATTATGAACCAATATGGAAAGTTCCAATCTAATGAACAAAGATTCTAAAATAAAAAATAAAATAGAAAGTAATTCACACCAATATAATTAGCAAAGATATCAAAATAATATCAATGATAACTGAACTAATAATAAACAATTAATTCATATATCTCTACTAGAAAGCCACTGATTCTATATTTCTTTTGTTAAATTTTCCTTCGAAGTAGATCATGCCGGCATGTGCAATATCTTTGTTGTGTTGGCCACCGTGATTCCATAGTTATGTCTAATTGTTTTTGAAATTTAATTGGATAGAAAGGTATATTTGAAAGAAAGAAGTACTCCTAACATAAACCTCAAACATTACCTATGATAGAGGAAAAAAAGAGGCAAAATGAATGAGTTAAAACATTCAGAAATTTTATGAATAATAATCCCAAGTACAAACAAATATACTTGTAAAAGATTACCAAATTGATATAAAGATATTTATATTTTTTCATATAAGAAAATATAAAATTAAAACTATATCACGAACTACGGTCTAGAAAGAATCATTAATAAAATTTTGCATCTACAAATCCATTTATTTTAAAATTTAGACAAAAATGAAATTGTGATCATGTGATCTTAAATAGAAATATTTTAGTGGAATAAAAAAGATGATTGTTGCTAATGGACGGCAAAATGGATTTTGGAACTTATTAACATTCTCCAAATAGGTAATCGTTAATGATTCTAACTATTAATTAGTCCAATAATTTATCTCAATAATTTATTTAACATTGTAATAAGTATTTGAAATACCTAAAAACAAAGTTATTTAGATAATATTTCTACGGGAGAATGGATATCCGAGTAAGGAACATTGTAGGACATATATTAGTATTAGAACTGCTTGGAGATAATCATGCATTGACTTTGACTGCTCAAGAGACATTGGCAAGGTTGGTTAGAATGAGGAGTAAGATATGATGAATATGTTTGTTTTTGTTTCACCTTGTGTCTTTGTTTATTATAGTTAAACTTCATTCGTGACACAACTTTGCAGTGAAGATGTAATAATGTTATTACGCTAATGCAGAGTAAATGACAAAATTTGTTTTTTTGAAATTGTCAAATTAGTATATGAATTTATTAAAATAGTCTTTGAAATTGAAATTGTGGATCACTATAGTCCTTTTGGATAAGTCACTTTAATAATTGAAATTGTTTAATAAAAATCAATGTTATTGATGATTTTTAATTTATCATTGATGTATTAGTTTAATAGTAAAAAATTGACATTCTAATTTCAAGAGACATAGTTTAAATTATATATAGGACAATTTTAAAATGATTATTAATAATATAATTGATGATATTTAATTTTAAAAATTATTTTGATATTTATTAATTCCAAAGACTTAATTGTGTGTAATTAAATAATTAAATTCAAATAATTAATGTGAATCTGAATTAAATAAATTCTTAATCATACTTTTCTTTCCTCAATTCAGAATAACTAGAATCTTATAAACATATTTTTTTATTCTTTTTTTTTTATTTTGTACTACATTTTTTTAATAGTTTTTAAATAATATATGTAATATTAATTAAATGATATTATTGAAAAAAACATCAATAGTATATTAAAAATTTGTTTTAAAAAATAATATATTAAAAATAAAAAATAATAGAGCCAAAAAAAATTAAAAATAATTTTCATTTTAAAATAATTTTATTTTATTTTTAAATCGACACTCAATCTGAAACAAGTAAAATATTATATTATTGACAACTAGTACGATTACTTAAGTTATGAAAATTTTCTTTTATGAATAAAAGTTACAAAAATTTAAATAAAAAGAACTACACAATATGAAAGTAAAATAAAAAATTGTCTTTCTATCATTTTAAACAAAAAAAACACTCAAGACCTGTTGATTGTGTTTTGGTTTTAGTTTTTGAAAACTAATTTATAAATTGATTTGAAAAATCTATTTTAGAAAAGAATGTAAAATAAAAATATGTTTGGTAATCTTATTTCAAAAACTTGTTTTATACATGAGAAAATAAAAAAAGTTGTTTGGTAAATTTTTTAATATACATTTTATATAGTTTAATTATAACTAAAAATGTTTAAGAAAAATGAATCCACAACATAAATAATGAGATGAAATATACTTTTGTAAGAGATGCATGGTATAAATCTATATGCCTTTTTATTTAAAAAGTAATAATTCTATTCATAGATACATTATTTTGGTACATAATGTTGACACTTTTGTTATTATTTATTTGATATATGAATGACATGTTATTAATTTTTTTTATTTTTCATTGCTTACATCGAGGATAATTTGTATTTGAATTGAGTCGAACATTAAATATAAATATTCTCCACATTGTGTATAGATGTGAAGCCTCTCATTACCCTATGGTAGCTTTTCTACCCCAAACAATATTATTTTTTAGAATAAGTATTGTTTTATGTTTAGCTACCCGATAATATATATTCAGACATAACTCACAAATAAAATTGATAATGAGTTTCTTACAAATAATTTTAAATTTTATGTTTAAGATTTGAATAATAGATAAGTTTGACTATTTAAAATGTCGTCGAGCACTCATTTTTTAAACAGTCATCGATTTGTATTTTATTTACAATGGTTTTACTGCAACTTACATTTTATATAATTAAAACTATTATTCTCTTAACAAAAAGTAAAAACTGTTATGAAATATTTGGTTCACCAATTAAATTTAACACATCAATTTTAAAAATATATTTTATTTTTTCTTTCTATATTTGATTCTTTCAAAAAAAAAAAAAAATTAGTATGTAATTTATTTATAAAAATTTAGCCTCTACTACAAGACTCAACTTTCAACCATTCATTGTAAACTAAACACGGATACAATTAACTTGTGATACAAATAAAACACAAGGATTAAATTACCTCGTGTGACTGATGATGATTAATTTTAGTTTATCTCATTAATTTCAGTTTAATTTCATCAATTTTTTACATTGTAAGTGCTCCTAATTTATATCATGTGTTAGGAATGATTCCTTACTTTCTTTTTCCATTAATTTTATCTTATTCTTTTATGTGATTGATGATTAATTTTAGTTTTTTCTCGTTAGTTTAAGCTTGATTTCATCAATGTTTTATGATGCTCCTATTTTCTTTAAATCATGTGCTATGAATAATTTCTTACTATCTTCTTCCATTAAGTTTAACATTGTTCTTCCATTTCATTGATAATTAATTTTAATTTAATGTCATTAATTTCAGTTTAATTTTATCAATATCTCATTAATTTCAGTTTAATTTTATCAATATTTTACATTTGAAATGCTCCTTTTTGTATCATATACTAGGAATGATTCCTTGCCTTGTTTTCCATTTATTTTACCTCCGTTTGATTGATCATTAATTTTTGTTTTATCTTATTAGTTTAATTTTAATTTTATTAACATTTTACATTTTTTTTGGTACACAAGAGGGCCTAAAGACCCATAAAAAAAAGCAACAAAAACAATTAATAAACAACTCTAATAAATATAAGGAATGCGAGTCCATAATTATTATCAACTAAGGCAATCTTCAATTCATCCAATAGGAGAGCTGAGAGGACGAAGAATTCAATGTTGTTTAATGTAAGACTATAACTGACTAGCCAATTTGCAAAACGATTTCCTTCACGTCATGTTAGTTGAATTTCATATGTCAATCCCGACAGTCATCTTTCTAATTCTACGAACTAAGGTTGGAAAAATATGGTCATCAACTTGCTCTTGACAGAGCATATATATCAATACTTTTGAGTTACTCTTGACTACTAGGTTTGTAATCTTCTATTGCCAAGCTAACTCCAATCCATGTGCCCACATCTCAGTAGTGAGAGCATTACACATACCAATTTTCCAAGCATACCCCCTAATTGAATTTCCAATTGCTATCTTTTCGGCTCCAGTGGATATGCAAGATCTCTGGGATCAACAAATGTGCATTCCTCTTCTCAGGGTTTCCATTATCGATCTCTTTCACAAGATGCATTCAGTTGGGTTATTAGGCCGTTGAAAGACTTATTTAAATATTGATTTGTTCCTCCATTTCTACAGGTACCAACACGATATCATAATGATGAACTACCACTGAGGTCTTTGATACTCTGCAGTATTATCTCTAAAATTGTAATATATCTAATCCATGCAAGAAAAAAAGAAGTAAAAATTAGTAATTTTGTTAGTAGAAACAAGTCTAATCCATACATATGTCACATATAGGCAATCTCTCAGCACATGGATCATAGATTCTTGAGTGTACGTACATCAGTTGCACTCAATAGAGATTGTTGGGTTTCATTTGTATCGTGTATGGTTTGTCAAAAATATTTCATGTGACATAAGCCAAATGAAATTTTGATCCGATGGAGGCCTTTCCACTTTCAAATGATTTTCCAATTGGTGTCAATAGTAGAAATAGTTTTAGTTGAAGAAAGGTGTTTATAAGCATTGCTTAAAAAAAAAAACCCATTAAATCTATTATCATCCCAACCCAATTTGTCTTCACTATCTTTAGGAAGAGGAAGAGGAATAGCAATAACGTGATTAACCATATCAGTAATGAACCAATTTTGAAGCATATCAAGGTTCCACTTCCGTTCCCTGTTTAAAACATCTTTAGCGGTAAAAGTATCATCTAAAATTAAATCAGTTACCAAAAAATAGAAGAAAAAAATTGCTCCATTGGGATCCAACAATCAAGCTAAAAATTGATCTTCCTTATATCCCCAAGTTTTGAAGAAATATTATGCTGAAATTTGTCTTAAATCTTCTCTAGAGATCTCTTAACGGAGAATCATTCGACTTACAAATCATATTCTCTACCACGTTTTAATTTCTGCCATACTTATTCAAGAGAACCTAACACCATAGGTCATTAGAATTAGTCAATAAATTCCAGAGTATTTTACAAAGAAAAGTATCATTCATTAACTTAGTTCATTTGATGTCTAGACCACCATTCTCGTTAGGCACACAACAAACCTCCCAACTGATCAAGTGAGCCTTACGAGTTGTCTTAGTGTATCCCCTAGATAATTAGTTGTAGGGATTTTGGCATACTACATACGAAAGTAAGAGATTGAACTCAATACATATTAAATCAAAATAATTCTTCTTGCCAAGCTCAAACATTGTTGCTTTCAACCACTTAGACGCCTTTGAACCTACTCAGTGATATGTCAAAACCTATTTCTAAAGGTCCTACCATGTATAATGTTTTCCCCAAGATATTTCTCCAAGTTTTGAGTTTCTTTGAACCTCGTATGTTGCATAATCTCCTATCGAAATTGAGGATCTGCATTAACTGAGAAATTTTTTTTAAGTCTTCTCAACACTGATCTTTTGGCCCGAGACTTGACATAATTGATACAAGCAATGTGTGATGTAGTAAACCTCTTTATAGTGGCCTATGCAAACATTAGAAGGTTATCTGGTAAGACACCTTAGGTTTCGCATGCCATGCACACATCGGCTTCCAATAACTTGCATCAGCATGGTCAACGACAATAGTCGACATATGATCCATACAAATAACAAAAAGTAAAGGAGAAAATGGGTGACCTTGTCGAATACCTCTAGATGGGGCAAAACTATCAAGTTTGTCCCATTCCAATAACTTGCATCAACTTGCAATTGCTCTTGTTGCATCACGATTTCAATCATGTCTACATCTATTCATGTTGCTTGCAGTTCTTGTTTTGCACCTCCTTTAGTGCAGGAAAATGCATTAGGAAGCATAACTGATATAGCATGGAAACATGGTGTGTCTGTTGATGGAGGAACCACAAAAGTAAAGTGCAATTATTGTGGAAAAACCTTGATTGGAGGAGTGTATAGACTGAATCACCATTTGGCTAGTACACAACTCAACGTTATTGCATGTAATATTGTACCTAATGATGTGAAGAAACACATGTTTGAGCTTGTAACATTATTGCATGTAATGTTGTACCTAATGATGTGAAGAAACACATGTTTGAGCATGTAATGTTGGAACATTATTGCATTATTGTAAAATCATTGAAGAAATCAGAAGAGAATGATACATATAATAAAAAAGTAAAAGGCAAAGACCATTAGAGGAGGATGAGAATGCTACCTTTGCAAAAAATTTCAAGAGAAATGTAGTAAGTACTCAAGCCACCATTAACAACATTTTTAAGAAGAATTTGAAAGAAGAAGTTTGTCTATAAATAACTTTGTTCTTCTACAATAATGTCATAGCTTTTAATGTGGCAAAAAGTGATGGATTTAAAAGGATGTTGGAGATGGTTTTAAGACATGGCCTTGGATTTAAGGCACCTTCCTATCATCAAATCAGAACAAGGTACTTAAAGTAAAAGGTGGAAAAGACAATTAAGGTCATTGAAGAACACAAACTTACTTGGAAGAAAACAAGTTGTATTATTATGAGTGATTGGTGGATGGACAAAAGGATGGATAAAAAGATGTAGGGCAATTTTGAATTTCTTAGTTAACAATCCTAAATGTATTGTTTTTTTAAAGTCAATAGATATTTCTCATATAATAAAAATTGTCGATAAAATATATCAGATGATTGATCAAATAGTAAAAGAAGTTGGGGAAGAAAATGTCATGTAAATTGTGGCCGACAATGCAACAAATTGTAAAGCTGTTGATGCAATGTTAAAGAGGAAGAGGCTTTACTGGACAATGTGTGCAACATACTATATTGATCTCATGTGAGAGGATTTTGAGAAAAAGACAACAATTCATCATGAAACAACTTCAAAGGGTGAGAAAATTACTTTATATATATATA
>NC_021164.2:1919403-1925172 GCF_000331145.2 Cicer arietinum
ATATATATATATATATATATATATTACAACATTTCACCAAAGGAAAAGATTTGGTGAGACTAGTCTCTACTCGATTTACAACATCTTATCTAACTTTGGGTTGTCTCATGGAGAACAAAGGAGCATTGATAAGAATGTTCACATCTAATAAATGGACATCAAACAAATTTGCAAACACTGGTGAAGGGCAGCATGTTGAAGAAGTGATTATGGATAAAGTTTTGGAAAAATATTGCAATTTGCTTAAACTGTGCTTATCCAAAAATCAAAGTGCTTCGTTTAGTGGATTCAGATGATAAACCAGCAATGGGGTTTATTTTTAAGGCAATGGACCGATCTAAGGAGAGAATCCAAGCTGACTTCTACGAATTATGGTATTCACAAACGGTTCTACTATTTCTACAAATTATGTTTATGCAAATTATGCATTATGCCTTCAAATTATGCATAATGCCTTCAAATTATGCATAATGTTTCTGTTTTGCAATGCACAATGTTTCTGTAAATTTTGCCTTCTATTTCAAGCCTAAAAGTAATTTAGTAGTTTTTCAATTATTTAGTTTAAAGCTTCTATGAGATATCATTAATGAAAGGTGGGATAAACAACTCCATTGACCTTTGCATGCAATAGACTACTATCTTAACCCTCAACTACAATACAACTCTAGATTTAAAGCTAACTATGAAGTCAAACGTGGGTTATATGTCTGCTTACAAAAGATGGTGGGAGATGTTGAAGAAATTTGCAAAATTGATGTTTAAATGGAAGATTTCAAGACACAAGCTGCAGTTAAAACCAAAACCCCATCAAAATGGTTGGAATCGTATGGGGATGAGCATCCAAAACCTCAATCTTTTGTAATTCGTGTGTTAATCTTAACCTGCAGTTCATCTGGTTGTGATCGAAATTAGAGCGCTTTTGAGATGGTAAAAATTATTTTAAAATTTCACTTTGAAAATCATCTACAACTTGCTATATATTAATGGAGTTTGTATCTATTAGGTCCACACAAAGAGTAGAAATGGTTTGAAACAAAAGACAATGAATGATATTTGTGTTTGTGATGGCAAATTCAAAATTAGCTAAAAAGAAGCAAACTAGAAATGTGGTAGAACATAACCTTGACGATCTTGAATCTGATGATGAATGAATTGTAGATAATAATGAAGGTCCAACTGAGAATGACATTTTAGATTTCACAATAGAAAATGAAGATTTAGAATTTGGCATCAAAATGAAGGAGGGAACGGAGTTGAAGATGTTGCCTCTCAAGATGATTTGGAGATTCACAACCTTGATGATGAATTTCATGGAAAAGGAGTTGAAGATTGTACGAAAGATGTTAGTTTTGATCACAATACCTTGAATGAATTGTTAAATCATATAAATTATGATTTTAGATGATGGTGATGGGTTGTGTTTTTTTATTTGAGACAATGGTAATAGCTTTTTGTGTTTCAGGTTGTGACTTTTTATTGAACAAAAAATTTATGTTAAAGTTCTTTATTTTATTTATTTTATGGTATAATTTTGTCTATTTTGTGGGATCTTAAGATCCACGCTTTTTCTATATTCCAAATGTGTTTGGTAGAATCTAGAGTTTGACAACCTTGACTTTGAGGCAATGGTCGAAAATCATCCACGAACCTTTGTTGCTCACTTTATTTTTGTCGCCCGCATCGTCATACTTTGCCATGTAGTAACCACTCCCTACATCCATTATTTCCAGTCCCCTTGTTAGCTTCCAAATGCTTTCCAATTTGGACTGTATAGTATTGAATCCAAGATTTTTCTCTAACAGTTTCACCACCAATGCATCTTGCCAAGGGGAAGTCATCTCCTCCATTATCTTAGGATCAACATGAATCATAGTACCAATCTGTGTTGGGGAGTCCGGGGGATCCCAACATTCAGAATGGGCTAAACAAGGATCCATAAGAGACTTAGACACCACATCTCAACCCAAAACCTTATGGCATTAGGTTTATGGGTAATTCTCCTTATATATCTAATATAGCCTTCATTTCTGGTCAATGTGAGACTAACCACTCATAATTGAATTCCAACAATCTGTTACCATTGACATGCTCCATTTGAACAAGTTTTTTTTGTGATTAAATTTGTTTTGTCCCGAGCAACTACAATTTGTTTGCCTAGCACCTTATTACGAAAGAAGACAGATTCTTGTATGTTATATATCTTCACTTCTCCTCCACGATATGGAGGTTCTTATTGGTTACAACTTATTTTCGGTGGCTGCCGAAATCATAGATCTTTTACATTGTGAATGGTCCTAATTTTTATCCTATGCTAAGAATGATTTATTACATTCTTCTAATTTTTATCCTGTGCTAGGAATGATTTCTTACATTCTTCTTTTATTGATTGTACCTTGTTTGTCTATTTGATTGATGATTAATTTTAGTTTAAGTTTAATTTCATCAATTTTTTATATTTTAAGTGCTACTCTTTTGTATCATGTGCTTTGTATGATTCCTTACCACCTTCTTCCATTAATTGTACCTTCCATTTGGTTGATGATTAATCTTAGTTTTATCTCATTAATTTCAATTTAATTTCTCAACCTTTAACATTTTAAGTGCTCCTGATGTGTAACATGTGCTAGGAATGATTCCTTACTTTCTTCTTCCATTAATTTTACTTTGTTCTTCCATTTGATTGATGATTTATTTTATTTTTATCTTATTAATTTCAGTTTAATTTTATCAATCTTATTGATGATTAGTTTTATTTTTAACTCATTAATTTCAGTTTGATCTCATCAATCATTTACGTTTTAAGTACTCCTATGTTGGATCAAGTGCTAGAAATAATTACTTACGTTCTATTCCATTGATTTTACTTTATTCTTCCATTGGATTGATGATTAATTTTAGTTTATGTCATTAATTTTAATTTAATTTCATCACTCTTTTACATTTTATGTGCTCGTAATGGATTGTGTGCTAGGAATGATTCCTTACCTTTTTTTCATTTATTTTACCTTGATCTTCCATTTGATTGATTATTAATTTTAGTTTTATCTCATTACTTTTAAATGAATTTCATCACACTTTTATATTTTCTGTGGTCCTATTTTGTATCATGTGCTACAAATGATTTCTTACCTTCTTCTTCCATTAATTTTACCATGTACTTCCATTTGATTGTTGATTAGTTTTAGTTTTATCTCGTTAATTTCTATTTGATTTCATCAATCTTTTACATTGTAAGTGCTTCTAATCTTTACCTTATTCTTCTAATGATTAATTTTTTGTTTATCTCATTAGTTAAAGTTTAATTTCATCAATTTTTTGTATCCTGAAAATTCTTAGGCATGGCAATGGGACGGGTCGAGCACATAATTTGTCTATTCGATTCCCTACCCGACTAATCGAAAAAATCTCCCACTTGTCATATAGGTTCAGACTTCTCCGTCCACACCTGCACCCATTCATATGTATAAAATTATAAATTTAAAATCATATATATTTTAATTAATATAATAAAATAATAATTATTTGACAATAATAAAATTAAAAAATATTTTCAATAAAGATGAGATTATAAGTTTTAATATTTTAAAAAAAATATTTAGTGTATTTAATATGTATATTT
The DNA here is from genome assembly GCF_000331145.2 of Cicer arietinum. Classification (NCBI taxonomy): domain Eukaryota; kingdom Viridiplantae; phylum Streptophyta; class Magnoliopsida; order Fabales; family Fabaceae; genus Cicer; species Cicer arietinum. Next base: position 1,923,023 of record NC_021164.2, read on the forward strand.
ATATAAAATTTAAAAATTACAATAATATTACTAGCGGGACGGATTCTGGTTTGGGTACATATCAACACCTCCAAACCCATCTTTATATTCGAATTTTTATTTCGAAAAAAACCCGCACCCACACCCAATCAAAACAGGTTTTCCCCGCATGAATCAAGACGAGTTTGGATGAGTACCCGCGAGTGCAGGTTAAGTTGTGATCTCGAATAATTTCTTAACTGCTTTATCCATTAATTGTACATTGTTATTTCAGTTGATTGATGATTAATTTTAATTTTATCTCATTACTTTCAATTCAATTTAAATTAATCGATCTTTTAGATTTTAAGTGTTCCTAAGTTGTATCATGTGTTAGGAATGAATCCTTATCCTCTTCTTCAATTAATTTTATCTTATTATTTAATTTGATTGATGATTAATTTTTGTTTTATCTCATTAATTTTTGTTTAATTTCATTATTCTTTTACATTTTAAGTGCTTCTATGTTGTATTCTGTGATAGGAATGATTCGTTACCTTCTTCTTCCATCAATTTTACCTTGTTCTTCCATATGATTGATTATTAATTTAAGTTTAATTTCATCATCTTTTACACTTTAAGTGCTAAAAATGATTAGTTAATTACTTTTTTTTCGTCAATCTTTTATTGTAATAATGCATGTGATTAATTAATTATATTTGATTGTAATGGATCTGTGGATATAGTTAAACATTCGCAAAAACATGTCACGCCTGATCAAATTCTAAAACACATTTTTTGGTAAATATAAAAATTGAATCATGTGATAACACAGTGCTAACATGACCTAGACATGGTTGGGAAAAATCATCTTATCTAAATTTAAATTACTCTAATTCTACAAGATATATTTCTCTTAATCTTCTTTCTATTTATATTGGTGTGGAATCTTCTCTTTATCTTCTCCTTGTCTATATTAGTGTGGATGAGTATATAAAGATAATCTCAAAGTTTACGTATGATCGGATGATTTTAAATAAATTTTTATATATGAATTTGATTGAATATATAAAAATAATTAATTTTTTTATAAAATATTTATGTTAAAAAAATTAAAAAAGAATAATTATTAATTATAACAAAATTATAAAAACAAAATTATATAGTTTGATATATGTTAATTGGTTATGATGAATTTTGACTAGACTATGAGATATGTTAATAGATATGTTAATTAACATAGATATTGTTGTGTAGGTTGTTATAATTTTGGATTATATAATCAGTGTATATTATGAGTATAATTGTTTTTATGAGTTGAATTATGGTGAGTGAAGATAACATGTTATTTGTATATGAATTAATCTAATCAAATGACATGCATTATGTAGATTAGTACATGTAAAACATCAATCAATTATCTAGATTGATATGTGTATATAGACTAAAATATATTTATCAATTTTTATAATTATTAAAATTTCACTTTTTTTTTATTAAACTAAATTTTTAAAATTAAAAATTGGGTTCCAAAATCTTTAAGATGACTTAGACCTAATATATCAATTTTTGTATACCAAATTATAATTGAGATGTCTATTATAAAAACAACTTGGAAGAAATAATTTATAAAAAAAAAATTACAAAAACAACTACTATGATTATATAATAAAATAAAATTTTCAACCTAAATTCAAACTAATTTTTAATTATTAAAAATATTAACTAAAATTTGATCTATAACATTTCTCTAATATATTTTAGATCTATAATATTTCTCTAATATATTTTATAAATACAACTTAAAATTTTTATACATATGCCAGTGTTTGAGTTCAAGCTCCTTCACCCCGTAGACACATGTTATTTTTCGATTTTTGTGTTGCATTCACAAACACGTTAGAATACTGATATATATTGTCTATATGCTTATATGATTTGAGTTCTTGTTCTATTCTAGGTGAAGCATGTTTTTCTAGCTTCCCATTCCATGTCCATTTCAACAATCATATTCATATTCAAGTGTGATTTCTAAACTTTCCTCTTCACTTGTAATTTATTGGGCATCTGTACATAATAATAATTTTTTTATAGAGTATATAATAATAATAATAATAATAATAATAATAATAATAATAATAATAATAATAATAATAATAATAATAATAATAATAATAATAATAATAATAATA
>NC_021164.2:1925294-1952449 GCF_000331145.2 Cicer arietinum
AATAAAACCCTTATTGGAATACAAAATTTCAACTTATTGATTCTCTTGGGACCCTTAGTCCATAACAATGTTTATCAATTAAAATAATTTTTATATACACTAATGAGTTTTAATAATGTTGATCAATTTCAATAATTAGATCACTAAAGATATTTAGATTCTACTGTAACAATCTCTAAAGTCATACACATATATTATGATATATTAATAGTGTAAAACATTTTACACCGCTAATGTGTGATTTATTAAGTTATAATGTTAATGTTTCATATATATTTTAAGTTTTTTTCAAAAAAAAGTTATGGTCTTAACAATAATATATCATAAAAAAAAGTCATTTGAATTTTAACTAAAAACTAGAATTAAAATGGGTAGCTGAAAATTTAGATGACCAAATAAATTATTGTAGGGACTAAAAACGATTTTGATATATTAATTGGATCAAAAACTTATTTATCTATAATATTTATTTTTTATAATTATAAATTTGATTTCTAAGTGTATTATAGTGTTTTGCGATTTTAGTCTCTAAAACTTTATTTTTTAAATTCCTAACATCAATTTATTAGCCTACAAGGTGTAATTTTATTGGATCATATAATACGCAATTGAAATATTTTTCAACTATATATATTTTTTTTTATTTTTAAATTTATTATATTTTACTTTAAAATTTATATATGAAAATGTTTAACTTTTTTAATCAGAGGTCACAAACAGATGCAACTACATCAGAATTTTTGTTTTCATATGCGGTCGAGTAAATTCAAACAAAACACATTAATCAACTCTCCATTGATCTATTTAGAACAGACTACAAATAGGAGATAATTGCTAATTTATTGTTATTTTATTTGTCAATGGCTGTAAAGTTGTTAACAATCTAGAATGAAATTGTTAATTTATTTGTGCTCCAAAATATTATTTTTCTATAGCACATCTACTTAACTGTGATATATTTTTTTATTTAATATATTGTGTTTAATTAGGGTCAAATAAATTAGGGTATATTGAATTTTTTGAAAAAAAAGATATAGTCGAAAAATACCCCATCATTAACTAAAAATAACATTTTATGAATTTGGAAGAATTGAATCAAATCAAAAACTTAAAGAGACTAAAATTAAAAACCGCTACAATTAGAGACTAAGCTACAATAAATCGAAGATAATCAACCAATTTAGTATCAACTTCTTATTTCACAATTGATACTTGATCGATGATCAAATTTGTGAGGTAAGTATAAACCTTAATTTATAGCATTAATAATTGCATATAAAGTCCACTACGTATAGTAAAAAAAATGCATTTTTGCTACCAAAGGTTTTTGGTAAACCAGAAACTAGTTGCCCCTTGTCCCAATTAGTCTCTCTTGAACCCACGTTCAGGCTTTTTTTTTTACTGCTTTCTCCGTCTCATAAGTGATTCATTTGTAAAAATTAATATTTTAAAATAAATGACTCTTTCAATTTTCAATACACTTTTTTTTTTCACTTATACCATTTAATTAATATTATTTATTTTATTTTCAATACAATATTTTTTACTATACATTTATGACATTGATAATATACCAATAACTAATAAAGATAATTTGATAAGAGTATATTGTCTCTTTCATTTATATATTTTTCTTAATATGTGTAAAATATCAAATGTCTCAATTATTATGGGATGAAAAGAGTAATTTTTTTCTCACTCAATCACACTAGCAATTATGGTGTATTTTTTTACGGTATCAGACTAAACTATTGGATCTGGTGATGGGTAAGAAGAATAAAATGGGATATTAGATCATTTGGGTAATGAAGGGGTAGCTAAATACCAAAGGAAAATGAAAGCATTATTGCTTCTCTGATATCCACTATACACCTATCTGTCTTAATAAAAAACCAGTTCCCATCAGAACACATTTTAAAATAAAATGAAAAGAATTGTGTAGTAAACTTATAAAATTGGATTCACAAAAATTCACAGGTACAGCATAAGAGTAATAGTTCAGTGACCAATTTATTTTGAGTTAATTAATTCTATAAAATTTATTTTAACTGAAACTGAGTTGAAAATGTTTAACCAATTTCTATTTGGATACATTCATGTAAAAATGAGTCGAACAATAAATCCGACACTAAAAATCAATTATAGAAGTCAAAAGTTACATATTCTAACTTCAAATTAGAATCAATTTTTAAAGCAAAATAAATTATACTCGAGGACATACAAACATGTATAAATCAATTTTGCATCTCCTAAATCAATTTTGACTCTTCAAAAATTGAAACCAAAGATACACTAAAATGTTGATTCAAATCCATTTTATCAAATATTCCCTACATATGGCCAAATACATAAGTGGATGAGGTACAGTGGACTATTTTACAATTTTGCCTCTAGAGACAATTTTCCTCTCTAACTCTTAAAACAATCTAAATTCGATGTTGTGATGCAGAGAGATTAGAGGACATTAGCATATATAATTCCAAACAAGAGACAATTTATAAAAATGGAGTAAAAAAAAATCAAAAGCAGCATTTTCACTTTTGTAAGAACCTAGTACAACTATGATGCATACCGCTGCATTATGTCTCCTGAGAGGATTTGAGTGAGAATGGATCAGAAGTGCTTCTGATAATCCTGTGATGGTGGCTGCTCCCACGGGCGCAAAAAGCCTACACCAAAAACAATTAGTTTAGGTTCATACAAAACATATGAAACCCAATACAAGAATCTGCACACTAATGCTACCTCTATCCCTAATTATATACACATTTTAGAGAAAAAAAATGCATCCCTATATATAGTTTCGGATCGTCTACAGCTACTTTATGATGGAGGTGCAGCAGCCGTAAAAACCATTAGATTTAGAGAAATTTTATTTCTCTAATTTAATGGTTCTTACAGCTACTGCATCATAAATCAGTTGTAGAGGATCCAGATACCTAAAAATATAAGCTCCGTTTCAAATTACTAGACATGTTTATTAATTTTGTTCAAATATACCTTTAATTAACACTACTAAGTATCTTGGATGATGAAAAGCCAAAACTAAACACATTTATATACAAAAGGATATTTTAGAACATTCATACATAAAATTGACACATTACATATAGGTTGCATTCACAATTATGTTTAAATGCACCCAAGCTCCAGCACTTTTCTCTTAAAAAATAATGCGGCAAAGAAATTTCTATGATCCATTTCTCAATGGAGTCTTATTATCCATCCCATTATAGTTGTTGATATTAATGGGCTTACATAGGCAAAAGAACCAACCTAGCAAGTGCCACTAGAATGCAAAGAAATCATTTCATTTATATTCCTCATTGTTTTGGGCCTTTTGGCAACCCAAGAATAGCATAGTGCTTCATGATTAAAGAGACAGAGGATGAAGAGATGCCAAAAGCATAATAGGGTGAAGACATAAATGGTAACTCAAAATTATCATGCAAGGGAATGACAAAAGAAGAGGAAGCTTCAACAAAGATAATGTCAAGAGTCCCGCGTTAAATGAGATATGGCCCAAAAACGAGTTTATAAGTGGGAAACATCACTTATATTACAAGCCAGTTTTGTAGAGTTGAGTTAGTCAACCTAAGATGGTATCAAGCCTATCTACAATCTGTTGGCCCACTTGAGACACACGCTCCAGATGTTCCCTTTTGGACGTGAGGGGTGCTTGTTAAGTGTCTCACATTGGATGAGATATGACCTAGAAATGAGTTTATAAGTGGGAGGCATCCTTCATCTAATCATCTTACAACAGTTTTACCCAACCCACATTCTAAGAGACACGTGTCATGAGAAAAACATCAATATCCCTTCTAAAGTTCAGACTTGAGAGTTGCCCAAGAAGATGCATTTGAGAGACTTAGCACAGAGCTGGTTCTGTCCAAGACCAAGAGACAGAACAAAGCACATGCAAGGTGCCCCTAAACCAACAAAATGAATCATAATACAGATTGATTAAGAGAAGGGGTGATGGTTTTTGCAAAACCAAAAGGGGTAAGCAACTACGACCTCATAACCACAAAACTTCAAAGGACATTATAGTGAAGGAATAAAATAAGAGCCTTACGTTAAATAACAGTCTTTACACTCAACAATGTTGTTTTCTTATAGGTTTGACAACATGGAGATTGATAAAGGATGTTCATGAAGCCGTAAAAGTTGTAAATGAAGCAAAAAATTATTCAGAGTCTTATTGGAGCATAAAAGGCGCAGACTTAAAGGTACAAAATTGATTGGGTAGCTGGAATCAAGGTCATACTTTTCATATCATCAAGAAATACTTTTCATATCATCAAGGTCATACTTTTCATATCTTACGCAATTAAAATACGTAAAGCAACTCATACTTTTCATATCATCAAGAAATACTGGAATCACAGAAAAGAGTTGCAAACATCAGTATTTTAAAATAACAGTCTTTACACTCAACAATGTTGTTTTCTTATAGGTTTGACAACATGGAGATTGATAAAGGATGTTCATGAAGCCGTAAAAGTTGTAAATGAAGCAAAAAATTATTCAGAGTCTTATTGGAGCATAAAAGGCGCAGACTTAAAGGTACAAAATTGATTGGGTAGCTGGAATCAAGGTCATACTTTTCATATCATCAAGAAATACTTTTCATATCATCAAGGTCATACTTTTCATATCTTACGCAATTAAAATACGTAAAGCAACTCATACTTTTCATATCATCAAGAAATACTGGAATCACAGAAAAGAGTTGCAAACATCAGTGTGAACCAGTTTAAAGGGGGAAGCAATGCAATTATTAACATGATTTGAAAATATTGGTTGAACGCGAAAGTTTTCCATTTAGTCAAAAAGCCTAAGTAGTGAGTGTGCCCAAACTTGTGCCAGAATTGATTACCTACATGGCACAATTTCCTACACGATTCAGAAAACTGCCGAAGGCAATAATTGATGAATCAGCAGCAAGATGCACAGTAGCAGGCACATGTGATTGTGAAGAAGATGCATGTAGCAAGAGAAGAAAACAAAAATCCTCCATAAAGATAATGACATGATCAAAATCTATTGGCGAACTGGATCCAGATGAACTGGATACCTAAAAATATAAGCTCCGTTTCAAATTACTAGACATGTTTATTAATTTTGTTCAAATATACCTTTAATTAACACTACTAAGTATCTTGGATGATGAAAAGCCAAAACTAAACACATTTATATACAAAAGGATATTTTAGAACATTCATACATAAAATTGACACATTACATATAGGTTGCATTCACAATTATGTTTAAATGCACCCAAGCTCCAGCACTTTTCTCTTAAAAAATAATGCGGCAAAGAAATTTCTATGATCCATTTCTCAATGGAGTCTTATTATCCATCCCATTATAGTTGTTGATATTAATGGGCTTACATAGGCAAAAGAACCAACCTAGCAAGTGCCACTAGAATGCAAAGAAATCATTTCATTTATATTCCTCATTGTTTTGGGCCTTTTGGCAACCCAAGAATAGCATAGTGCTTCATGATTAAAGAGACAGAGGATGAAGAGATGCCAAAAGCATAATAGGGTGAAGACATAAATGGTAACTCAAAATTATCATGCAAGGGAATGACAAAAGAAGAGGAAGCTTCAACAAAGATAATGTCAAGAGTCCCGCGTTAAATGAGATATGGCCCAAAAACGAGTTTATAAGTGGGAAACATCACTTATATTACAAGCCAGTTTTGTAGAGTTGAGTTAGTCAACCTAAGATGGTATCAAGCCTATCTACAATCTGTTGGCCCACTTGAGACACACGCTCCAGATGTTCCCTTTTGGACGTGAGGGGTGCTTGTTAAGTGTCTCACATTGGATGAGATATGACCTAGAAATGAGTTTATAAGTGGGAGGCATCCTTCATCTAATCATCTTACAACAGTTTTACCCAACCCACATTCTAAGAGACACGTGTCATGAGAAAAACATCAATATCCCTTCTAAAGTTCAGACTTGAGAGTTGCCCAAGAAGATGCATTTGAGAGACTTAGCACAGAGCTGGTTCTGTCCAAGACCAAGAGACAGAACAAAGCACATGCAAGGTGCCCCTAAACCAACAAAATGAATCATAATACAGATTGATTAAGAGAAGGGGTGATGGTTTTTGCAAAACCAAAAGGGGTAAGCAACTACGACCTCATAACCACAAAACTTCAAAGGACATTATAGTGAAGGAATAAAATAAGAGCCTTACGTTAAATAACAGTCTTTACACTCAACAATGTTGTTTTCTTATAGGTTTGACAACATGGAGATTGATAAAGGATGTTCATGAAGCCGTAAAAGTTGTAAATGAAGCAAAAAATTATTCAGAGTCTTATTGGAGCATAAAAGGCGCAGACTTAAAGGTACAAAATTGATTGGGTAGCTGGAATCAAGGTCATACTTTTCATATCATCAAGAAATACTTTTCATATCATCAAGGTCATACTTTTCATATCTTACGCAATTAAAATACGTAAAGCAACTCATACTTTTCATATCATCAAGAAATACTGGAATCACAGAAAAGAGTTGCAAACATCAGTGTGAACCAGTTTAAAGGGGGAAGCAATGCAATTATTAACATGATTTGAAAATATTGGTTGAACGCGAAAGTTTTCCATTTAGTCAAAAAGCCTAAGTAGTGAGTGTGCCCAAACTTGTGCCAGAATTGATTACCTACATGGCACAATTTCCTACACGATTCAGAAAACTGCCGAAGGCAATAATTGATGAATCAGCAGCAAGATGCACAGTAGCAGGCACATGTGATTGTGAAGAAGATGCATGTAGCAAGAGAAGAAAACAAAAATCCTCCATAAAGATAATGACATGATCAAAATCTATTGGCGAACTGGATCCAGATGAACTGGAAGTCCTGCTCATGAGTGAAGCATAAACAGCCAGCCGGATTGCTCATTTTAGAAACTCCAAATGGAAGCTTTCGTTTGACCGTGTGTGTGATCGTGATTGCCTATTTTCCAAACACACATGTAACAACTAACAAGTCTGAATAACAAAGTTAAAGTGTTGAGCATTATTAGCACATAAGGTCTTATCCTTCTATCATATAGAGGCAAAAAATTGGGGGCGGATAGGGAACAAGAGACATCCCACTACAGGCTACACAACTGTTCATCACTCATAAGTCCTATGCCAAAAGGGATGAAGGGAAAACAAAGGCTGCCCAAAATAGGTAATCTGGATCATGCTTGGATGAAGGGAAAACAAATTGTTGGTGAGGTGGATATAACCAAATCAGCAATTGAAACAAACTCAAATGTTCAATATGAGAGCCGTGACTATGTGATAACTGCATTGGCTGGACCGAAGTAGACGAGTCGAGCAGGTCTGGACAGATTATCACAGAAGATTGTGTCACATACTGAAATCAGGTGACGCTGCAATGCTTAGAAAGATAGATGGCAACAAGGTTAGGTGGACTGGTCGAACACTGAAAATTCAATGGTGGGAAGTGCATCAACTGGATCAGTACACAACGGAACACGTTCAGAATGGGTAGCTGGCGGGAAACAGCCAAACAAGACCACTGGAAGGAGCACAGAAGAAGAAAAGGCATAGGGTTTATTAACCCCCCCAGCTATACATGAAAGTGTCTAGCGTGTCTGCGAATTAGTGGGGAAAAGACTATGGTTCAAGAATAGAGGGTGATAACATTATATAGATTAAATAAATAGACAGCTAGTATCTCTACCATCTAAAAAACCTACTCAACCACCCATAAACTATCATTAAAAAGCAAAAAAATACAAACCACAAGTACTTTTAACAAAAAAGAGCATTAAAAAGAACTGGCATACTTAATTCTCCCAGCGACATATATATGGAATCATCCTCAGCAAGTGTCCCCTGAAATAAAAGAATGGAAGTATGTGAAATTCATCATAGAAGATGCAGCTGAAAAGTTGTCTGGCCCATTTCATTGTTTATTATAAAGAAATGCAATAAACATCAACTCCGCGAAGTTAACTTAAAATGACAGGTATAAAAAAATTCAATTTGAAGCTAGCATCAGTACCGTTGCATTATCAAGGCCTATTTCATTGTGCACAGAATTTATGTCGTCGGGTACTGAAGAGCAGTTTGCGAAATCTGTCCCAAGCAACTCTGATATCATTAGTCCATATCCATCCTGAACATCATGTATATCAGCAGCATTTTGAGCATGGCTGGAAAAACCTTCAAGTCCTGTAAACATAGCCTCTGTCCTGTGTGTTTGAATGAAAAAATATTAGTAATAGAACTGCAAGGTAAAGAAGGGGACCTTGAAAACTATACGCTTCAGCTGATTTTTCACTCAGTAACTGGAAGAAAGGATGATAACTCTTAGAATTTGGGTCAGGTCTAACTCAACCCTTACAAAACCGACTTGTAAAGTGAGGACTCTCCACCACTAATAAACACATTTTCAGACCCTATCTCATCCGATGTGTTATCCGATGTGTTGACAATAACTAGATCAATTAGGTACTAAACAAAAGCATGCAGAAAAGGGCATAGAAATAAATAAATTGATATTAGTAAGAGAGCTTCAAGGTATAGAAGTGATCTTTAAACTATATGTCAGCTTAGATTTTCACCGAGTAACCGGAAGAAATGATAATAACTAGATTAGTTAGGTACTAACAAACATTAAATTGGAGAGACAGGATATAATATTAAACAAAACTGACATAATGCATGGAAATCGGTATAGAAGAAACATACTTTCTATCGATACTGTCGATTGGCTTTTCTTCTGGAATGGAATCATTTTCTAGATCAATTACTTCAATCTCTTTGCCATCTGTTCCATGAGTACTGAATTTTCCTGATACACTAGCACGACTCATGGACAGATCAATATCAACCGGTATAGCTTCCTTTGTTTCAGAAACAGGAGGGGAGTAAATAAGAACAGGATGATCAACATGAGTGTCATGAACTTCAGATGCTTCAATGAGATTCAGATCACAAGTTCTAAATGAACTCGGCAATGGTGGCTTCTTCTCTGAACATCCGAAAAATGTTCTATCTCCATCAGTGAACTGAGAACTACTCATAAGGCTACCCTGATCAGAAGCCACACTCACTTTGTCAACATGTGAAATTGTGTCTTCCTCTGGACTCTCTTTCACCTCAATTGGTGTGTTATTATGCAGAAAGTACGCTTTGGTCTTCGGTATAGGGGAGGGCAAGGGCAGCCACTCTCTCAGTCTTTTGGTGTCCTCCCTGACATCAACGTCGTCTTCCGCAACACGTTTCTCACCCCTTTCCTCTGACACGGAACTACAGCCTCCATACTTGGGTAGTTCAGCAGTAGACTCTTGGCCTCTATCTTGATCAGATTGAGACTCAATAGATTGATCTTCTTCAGCTTCACAAGCAGTATCCAATTCTTTCATATCCTCAGAGGAATCATCAGGTTCTACCTCGGCAGTGTCCGAGTCAATATGCACTACCTCATAAGTCATGTCAGATATCAAAACACCCGAGACCGAGGCATGAGATTGATCTTCCTCATTTTCAGCTAAGATTTCAGGTCCTTGAAGATCCACAAGATCATCAACATTCTCTTCTACACTGTTCCCTTGCGGAAGAGCCTTCGAATTCTTGTTTGTAAGCGAAGAGCGTGTCTTGGTAGGCACCTTAACAGATTTACAAAATGAAAGTAAATCAGTGAAAACACTACCAGAGCTATTATTCTCCTGATCACTAGACTGAGCAGACGAATTCTTCGAGATACTTGGTTTATTGCCTTCATCACTACTACCAGCTTCATCCTTCACCACCACCACCTCCTTAACTTCATCGTTCATATTCTCCAAATCGTTGGAACTCCCAACAAACTCCACATCCATATCACATACATCTCTAACTTCACCAGAACAACTTTGTTTCAATTCCACCAATTCACCATCCGAGACCCGATCCTTATCGGTCTCAGCTCCCAAATCATTACCTTCCGCACTTGTAGGCACAAACTCATTCAAATTTGATTTCTCAATTACATCATCAACACCACCACCTCCACCACCACTAGCACCAACAAGCTCCTCCTCCTCCTGCTTCTGCTGTTCCCGGTGCAGCTCTTCATCTTGTTGTCTAACACCACTTCCACTACCAACATCAACATCATCATCATCATCTCTAATATCCGAACCACCTTGAAATCTATCAGACCATGATCCATTCCTTCTATACTCTCTATTACCCCAATCAAACCCATTACTCTTAAAACTCCCCCTCCTCCTACCACCACTACTAACACCCTTTTGTCCAAACTCTTCAAACCCCAATTTCCTCCTCCCACCAGTCATCCCTCCATCCACACCCGGACCCGCATTCCCCAATCTGGCAAGCGCGGATGGCCTCCCTCCGTCCACCCCAATTTCCCCCACACCAACACTAACACCACCAACAACACCAACATGCTTCTTAAAACTACCATTTTGATTATGCCACTTCAAAGACAAAACATTTGGTGGCAACAACCCTTGAGAAACTAAATACTCAGCAGCTAACCTACCTGCCTCCATAAAAATATCACCACCACCACTGATGCCGCCGGAGCCTCCAGCCCCGGCGGCAGCAACAGTAACAACAGAAGGAGCAGCTCTACGGTTATTATTATTATAACCTCTTCCAAAACCAACTCCAACACCAACATCACCACCACCACGGTGGCGATACTCAGGAGCATAAAAGCCTCTAGGACTACGTTGTCTAGGGTGCATACTGTTTCTTTCAATTTCACAATTCAGATCAAACTCAATTACAATAACAACAACAACAACAACAACAATTAAAATTAAAATTCAGAAAATTGAAGAATCATATCTCACAGAGGAAAAAACACAAACACAAAAACTACACCCAAAAAAAGAGAGAGAATTGAATTGAATTGAATTGAAAAAGAAGGGAAATAATCAGATCTGAGAAATTGTTAGGTGAGTGGAGTGACAGTGGAAGAATAAATTGGAGTAGTTGGAAATGGCGATGAAGGAACAGGGTAAGTATGATGGGAGGAGAAACATGAGATTAGAACCTTTCATGGATGATGGATGGACCAATTAATATTGAATTTTGAGTATAGAAAAAATAATAATTAATATTTGATATTTGATTCGATTGCATCAAAAATCAAATCAACATCAACAAACAACATGTTTGATTATTGATGATGCTACCATCGACACGCAGGTAGATTGATAGATGCTAATGCTTTTTTTTTTTTCTTTTTTTTTTTTTGGGTACAATGTTAATGCTCTAACTTTATTTTCTCTCTTTCATTTTCATAAATAATGAATGAATGAATGAATTGCACGCTTGTACGAAACTAAACTTTACTTTATTATTATTACTATACTATATATTTTATGAACGCGGAAATTAACATTCTACAGTTTTTTGTTTGGAATTTTTTTTATCTATTTTAATTAAATAAAATTGGAAGGTAGTTTTATAAGTTTTATTTTATATAAAAATAAATTAATTAAAAAAATATAAATTATATTGTTACTCTTTGTTGATGTAATTTTTTCAAAGAGATGTATGGATTATTTTATGAGAATGAGTTGGTGTAAATTATCCAGCTATATATATATATATATTCATATCACTAAGACCAACTTTGAAATTATCTTCTAATTATTAAAATATATATTTTTATATTTATAATTTATAATGTTTTCTCAAATTAAATAAGGTAAATTGTTGACCAACATATAAATGGTAAAAGATTTAAACACTTTAAAAAATTGATTAAAGTTTGAACATGTTTTTGTGGATATCGAGTAAAAGGTAAAAAATTATTTTATTTCAAATAGTTTTTTCAATAGAGATGAATCCTAATAAACAATAGTCAATATTTTATTGTTATAATAAAAATAAATTTTATTATAGTTTTGATTCATCTATTTTCATCAATTCGCGAAATTGTTCCTCCTATTTTAAAAGTTAACAGTTTTGTTTCTTCTATTGGATTTTCGAATTAAAAAATAACAATTTGACATATTTTAAATAACGTGACATAGAATTTGACATATTTTAAGTGAAGTGTCATACAATTTCATAATATAGACTCATTTAGATACATTAATTATTCATATATTATTAATTAAATTACAAAAACAAAAATTTTGTGAAGTCGAAAGTTAAATTTTAAAAGATTTTATTGTAATTTTATGTGTGTGAATAATTATACATATTCGAATTAAAATTTTATTAAATTAACTTTGATTAAATTTTATTTTTTGTAATTACGTTTAATTAAAATGAATCTGATCCAATAAGGTTTATATTTGAGTAATTTTACTCAAATGTGTGTCTAACAAAATGTAATTAATTTTGATGATGTTGTCAAATATACTTTTGAACTAATAATTATATAAAAAATTGTATGATTTTTATATATTTAGAATAAAATGTAAGTGAAACCTCTCAAATGGTAAAAGGAGAAAGAAAAGGTATCATGGACATTAGTTTAATGTCAACGTATGCTTGATGCAATATTTTAAAAATTAGATTAGTGGAATTGATCGGTTGGTTCATGACTGGTTTGGTCAGCTGGTCAGTATTAAAAACTAATTGATCAATAATTTTTAGGAAAAAATAATAAAAGTAAAAAAATAATAATAAAAAAAGAACCAATTTGAATTAATTAGACCGATGGATTACAATACAAAGCGAAGAAGTTTTAGAAATTTTTTTAGTTTTTCTAAAACATTCGATTCTTTATTTTTTATACCAAAAATTTAGTTTTTCTTTTAAAAAATAATCTTCTTAAGTTTAACTTTTAACAACAACAAAAAATCTATATTTCACTCAAATTTTTATTTAACTTAATTTGCAATTGATAAGTTGATTTATATGAGAATTGATTCTTGGATTATATTTTAAAATTTTATTTTTATTATGAATTTTAATGTATTTATCATATATATTAAATATTTGTTCTGAATTTTATAAAATTTAATTTTATAAATTATAAAGTTTTAAATATTTTTATTTATTTCATGTATTTTATTATTATTTTTATTATTTATTAATTGAATCATTCGACTGTAATTCAACTAATTGAATCAATTAAACTATGACCTGAAAATTTTATTGATTTGACCTCGAATTCAGTTAAAAAAATAAAAATTTTACCATGTATTTTTGTCAAACTTTGAATCAAACTTGACTATAAAAAAACCTTTAAATCAAACTTGTATGGTTATACAATTATATTATAATAAAAAGGATCCAAATTAGGCTCAATAAGGTATAACACAAAAGTGGTGTTGAAGCTCTAACTAACACTCATTCACAAGAAATAAATGCATTTCCACAAATTAGACAGAGATTCCATCAACGGTTATACAAAAGAGACAGAGAAATATGACTCTAATTCTCTATATCAACATTTCAATTTTAATGCTTAAATTAAACTCTTCCGCAACTAAAATTATTGATACAATGAATTGATGTTATTCTACAACTTATTCAAACACATGCATTTATTTAATTTGTACTGTATATAAATTTCTACAACTTAATTGCAGTTTTGATCTCCGTTGAATCGTGAAAGTAGTCCTCCTATTTTATTTCTCTTCAGTTTTGGTCTCCAAACAGAATTTTGGTCCAAAATTTGATGAAATTTCATTTTCTTTTTGCGTTTATTTAAGTTACATCATGTCTCAAGATCTCGTGATGCAACAATTGTATATGAAATCTATTATCATAAATGGTGTAGTGCGGTTTTAAAAAATAACACTTCATAAAATTTTAGACTAAAATTTTGTTTGGAGATCGAAACTGGAGAAAAATAAAATAGGGGAACTACTTTCGTGATTCAACTAAAATAGGAGGACCAAAACTGCAATTAAACCTAATTTAAATAATATAAATTTTAATATATATAACATGTATTTTATATATATAAGTAGAAAAATGGGTGTTCTTGGAAAATTGGAGTTATGTGCAGTTGTCCATCTCAACTTTATTCATGAGTCGCATTTATACTTGTTTTTCTCAAATAGTACTAATAGAGTTTCAATTCACACCTATACATCTAAGATTCGTTTTTACGACTAAATCAAACTATTGAAATTTAATGTAAATGAGTTTTAACAAAAAAATATTAGAATGTGATAATATGCTAATATATAATTATAATGTATGTAGATTTTATTCATACGACATTTACATAAACAAATTATTTATGCACTTTTTTTTTTGTTTAAATAAGTTTTCATAATCCAATTTGAGACACTGTGAAACAAGTATATATTTTTTATAGTTGAAATTGGAACTTTGGTCCGTTACGTTCAGGGAGGATAACCTTTCGGGCTATACCCAATACTCGTTAGTAAGTATACATATATTTAATTGCTAGTTTTTGTATGTCAGATTTTCTTTTTAGAGGAGGTAACATTTATTCTAGAGGTGACAAATTCATTTTGACATGTTTGAATATTCTTGAGTATAATTAATTTTGTATTTAGAATTGATTCTAATTTGAAGATAGATTTTGAAGTTTTTGCATCTACAATTTATTTTAAGCATGAAATTTATTTTTCAACCAAATTTTACATGAGTGCATGCAAAAACAATTCACTTTACATATATTGAACTCACTTTTTAGCGAAATCAATTTTACAAAATCAATTTATTCAGAATTAATTTTTGTCACTACAAAATCAAACATATAAAAAAATGCCACCCAAACTTTGCTATGTAGGGTCGAATTGCTAGATTTCATGTTAATCAAGTTAGATATCAAAATGGTCACAAGATTTGGTCTCATAAACCTCATAAGTGTGATATTATGTTTGTATCGAATCTCATAAATCATGATATTCAGTGTTAGAACACTCTTTTAATTAATGAAATTTTTCTTCCTTTTAAAGCTTAAAAAAGTCTTTAGTTACCAATTTCTTTTTCTTGACCACAAGATGAATTTGTGTCGAGTGCTTCACGGTCAGCTGTTTTTTTCTATGAAGAGATCATATCATTTCTTAAAGGCACAGGCGTGAAGTATCTTCATCTCATAATTCAATGCATAATATTGATCAATAAGTGTAGAAAAAGTTGTGGAAAGTAAAAAATATTCAGCACACTCATTTTTGTTGGAAGATTCTACATGCAAAAATAGCAGTAGCAAATGATCTTTGTAAAAAGAAATTAGGCTTAATTGCAGTTTTGATCCCCCTATTTTAACTGAATCGCGAAAGTAGTCTCCCCATTTTGTTTCTACCCAGTTTTGGTCCCCCAAGCAGAATTTTGGTCCAAAACTTGATGAAATTTCATTTTTTTTGCATTTATTTAAGTCACACAATGCCTCAAGATCTCATTTGCAACAATTGTACTTGAAATATATGATCATAAATGGTGTAGTACGGCTTTAAAAACTAAAATTTCATCAAGTTTTAGACTAAAATTCTGTTTGGGGGACCAAAACTGGGGAGAAACAAAATGGAGGGACTACTTTCGTGATTCAGCTAAAATAGGGGGACCAAAACTGCAATTAAGCCAAGAAATTAGTTGTGTCTTTTGTGGACAACATAATGAGATAATTTAACATTTCTTTATGGAGTGTCATTGGTCAACACAAGTGTTTGATTTACTTTCGTTGTAGGTTTGATATTTAATTCATAAGTGATTAAAAAGAATTATTATTGAATGCAAATAAGAATGTTATTGTCCATGTGATGACTTCGTGTAATAAAATATGGCGTGCTATAAATAAAAAATGTTGAGAGAATTGATGTTGATGTAGCTACCATATGTAAAAGGCACAAAGATCTATTATTAATCATAAATATTCTCTTATTATTCTTTACAAAATCACTTTCTCAAATAAGTATCCATCTTTCCTCCCCCTCCCTGCAAAGCCCTAATATTTATCTCCTCTAAACTCCCAAACAAAATTTTTCTATTTGGAAGATTGGAAGGGGAATCAGAGGGTTATGTGGGAAATACAGTAATTTAAAAGAGTAATTTTATAGAAAATGATAAAAGAAAATTTGTGATTTCCATTTTTTATTTTTAGATTATTATAACAACATATAAATGATTTGAAAATTTTATCTAAATCCTCTAAAACCTTCCTAAATTCTCCTTCAATTCAAATTTTGAATTCCTTCAAATCAGAAAAAATTTGTATTTCGAAGAAAAACAAATTATTTTCCTTCAAAACCATTCCTTTCTTTCATTTTCTCTTTCATTTTTCTCAAAACCTCCCCTCTTAAACTTCCAAACACAGCCTAAATCGTCCATTAATCCCATTAGTATTAGTAATTGTCGAATAAAAATATGAATATTAAAAAAATTAGTATACAACTATGTAATGATTTTGTATAAAAAAAATTGTAAATGATTTTGTCCAATATCCAAAAAAAATTAGGCATTACATTTCTTATGACATAAGATAAATTTAAGTAAGTTATTCAAAAACTTCAAACTCTCTTTCTCTTATATTTATAAATCTTTCTTAATTCACGTTACAAATTGTTGTTTGGATTCACGCTACCCGCACCATTATAGAATCTTGTGTTCCATTACACTTAAAACGTTAAAATTACAAAACTATAATGCATATAGAAAAAAGTGACAACATAAACAAACAAACACTATAGTTTTGTTTCAACGTGTGAGAGGTCCTTAGGCAACTGTTTGCTCATAGATTAGTAATGTTATGTCAATTTATGATGGAATAGGTATGTAGTAATCAAAATTTCTAAAAGTTTGTTTTTGAGAGTTTGAGAAGAAAACATCACTTAAACGAAAAATATATCTCAGTCTCACAATTTCTTAAATACTCTCTAGGGATGATAATAAGTGAATTGTAGAGAGAAAATCACAAGAAATTGATGATTTGAATTATATTTTGTTTCTATAAATTAACTCAATTAAAAAACAAATTACAAACTGGTGATGTTAAAAGCAAGAATAAGTAAAGAGATAAGGAGAGTAACTCAAGTCAATTTATTTTGGTTCACCACCAACACAAAAGCTACCTCCAGCCGTTTCACACTGAAGTATTTTATCCATGAACCGCCAACATTATCACACATCCATTAAACACCTTCTAGTCAAACTAATTGTGTTCAAGTCTTCTCTACCTTCTAACTTAGTTTAGTCAAGCTGTTGAGGGCAACAACCACCACTAGACCAAGTTACAACAATGTTTAAGAAGATTTTCTAAAAAACTCACACAATAATCTATACAAAAATTTCTCTCATAAAATATTTTATATTTCTCAACACTTAGAGCTAATACAAGAATTTTCATGAGTTTGTATTCATGGCAACAATAGATTTTTCTCTTGTTGGTTTCTCATTTTCCAGTGATGATCACAAATCCTTTTATAGAGAAACTTTGAGTCAATTAGGGTTTCTTGTAGTTGTTGTGATTTCTTGAAATTAACATATGAAATAATAACTCGTATCAAATTTTCAGAGATCTTGGATAAGCATTAAAAACTTATCTTAATTCGTCTTCAAAATTGATTCGACATATCTTGATAAAAGCGACAGAAAAACCATGATGGCCTTTTTAGATGATGTCATGTGGTTCTTTAGTTAGAGGATAAGTCCAATATGATGAGCAGATGAAGTCGAAATGTGGACTTTATCATAGTGTTGACTAGTCAGTCAATTTGTACGACAAGGTTATTAAACGCAAAATAATCAGATTGAACTTGCATTAAAAGATTTAGTAGAGGTGCGTTAAGAGCACGTTTATCAAAGTCAACCACAACTTAACAGATTTTTCAGAGCATTGTCTTGTTTATGTTCTCCAATCATAAGAGGTTCCAACGTAATGTCTTCAAGGTTCATGACAAGGGAACTACTCACTTAATTAAGATTATTAGTGCTATAAATTGTTCCCACAAAATAATTTTTGTTATCATCAAAATAATTAAGGGTCATTGTTCTTCAATCCACGCTGGTCCTAACAATCTCCTCCTTTTGATGATGACAAACATCTATTTTTGTGAATAAATTTTCTATATAATAAAAAGATAAATGAAAAGTTGTTCAAATTAAAGCAGTAAAACCCCCTTAATATTAGCAAGTTTTCCAGAAAAGAGTGGAGTAAGAAAAAATTTTGATAAGGAAAGTTTGCTAAAAGATAAGAATTTTTTCTAAAAAACTTAAAAATAACAAAAAATACTCATCATGTTATCATCAGACAAAAAAAGTTGTATAGAGGCGTAAAATACATACAAAAGATATAAGAGTTATAACTTAATGAACAAAAAAACATTTGCATTAAAGAGTGAATATTGTAGAATAAAGTGACAACCAATACACATAATGAAAGAAAAACAAAGGTAAAGTAAAGAACGTGACTGGTCAATCTAGCTAAGATCAGTCCTAAGGTATTATGAATGGATTCATGATACTTGGTTGTTTATTTCATGAACATCTCAATTTTAACTTCCAGACGATTAAAGTCTTCCTTCTTTACAAACTAAGATGGGTCAAACGCAGCTGCAGAAAGGCCTTCAGAGGTATAGACTCTGCAGAACCTGAAGCAACGATAGTAGGAATATCCAAGGGAGGTAACTCAACATGTAGAATGATCACAAGAAATTCCAATGATGCTAAGAGAGCAATAACTAGTGATTCTAGATGAACATAACTCGAAGGAAAGTTATCTTCACTCAATGGACCTTCTGATGTAGTAGCTAGTTGCTTTCTGATTTGGTCTCCATGTGCATTATGAAAATGCAAGACCCAACGGTAGATGATCTCAATAATATGTCTAAAAACACTAGCTTTCTGAGTGGCCAAATGTATTTCCTACTATTTGTTTTGCCTAATCCAGGTTGTGACAAAGGAAATAGCATTGTCCTAATAATTTGAGACTTTATCAGGATCCAAACTCTGAGCATTCAAATTCTTAATCTTGTAAATTTTAGTAGTGAAAGAGGTAATGAATGAGTGATGGTTTGGGAAGCTAGAAGGAAGATGAGGAATAAGCGGGTTTGGGTCTAGGGGTATAGAAGTATCAGGTTTAGAACGAAGTTTAATGGAGGTAGTGATGAGTTTTAAATCATGTTGATAGTATAATATAAGTAAGAAGAACACACAAATAATCAACATATAGCCGTATCAAACACATCACAATATATCATAACATTCATGGAAATAATCATATTATAAAGTCAAAATCACTCAAGGAAAAACAATATCTTATTATAACATCAAATCATCTAAGATAATTATTATCATATTAGCTACACATTAACCCCAAAAAAATAATCACAAGATGGTGCAATGTTATGCATGCTCCGGATAACTATAATTCCGATATAATACATACTACTAAGGCAACTTCCACACAAAAAAATCACTCATACCAATGAAAAATAAACCTACCACAAAGACAACTTCCACGAAGATGAATATGTCATGACATGATGATGTATTATCAAAATCAAACATTCCCAAACAACCCACTAAGATTATGTCAAATCCTTAAAAAATAACTTATATGAAATCATCACCTTATTCAAATATCACTAAGGTCATACGTCACAGGTTCTTATTATGAAAATTAAATATTCATAAACAACCATCATAAAAATCAAAACTTTAACCTCACATATCAGGAAGATCATATATTCATAAACAACTATTACAAAGATCAAAGCTTTCACTACACAAATCATGAAATCGTATATTTGTAAAACTATCATAAAAATCAAAACTTTGATCTCTTATATCATAAAAATTTTAAACTTTCATCACATACATATAGAAATTAAAACTTTCATAATATGCTCCACATAGATTCAAATTTTATCACATATACTATAAATAAGACTTTCAACACATTAAACATAAAAACGTAAACTTTCTTCACATATACCACACAGTTGCAGAATTTAAATTAGGCAACACCTTATAAAAGTTTCTAACCTATATTTTAATCTTACAAACCTCCAATTTGTCATATTAATTCAATTATTACTAAATAGGGCTACCGCCATTCGTAGAGAGCCCAAAATGAATTGATGAGAAATATGATTTTCCCATTCATCTCACATTATAATATACTCATGAAATCAAACGCCGATTGACCCCTTACCTTATTTCGATGCTTTCAAATGCTAATCCGAGTCCACAAGTGAAAAGCCTCTACTTTTTTTACTCATCGTCCTCCAGTTGATCAAATTCGATAATTTATGGTTAAACGTCAAAAATAAAATATGACAACACACTCTAAAAATTCAAATTCGAAATTGATTCGAAGAAACTTACTATAAATTAGAAAACTAATCAATAGATAATATAACTACTGTTCACACAGTCGTTTAACGCCAGTTTCACTAAAATCGGGCTTATGGTGAAGAAGGACGGTGCGAAATAATGAGTTTCATAAACAGATAAGTCATATATTTTAGAGACAAAATGAAAAGGCTAAAACTCTAGAAAAAGGTGTTGAAACAACTAACTCAATGAGAGAGATACAACATACTGAAATTTGAGCAAAATTGGAGAATTTTTTTTAGACAGTCGTTGGACATCGGAATAGAGTTTCTCTCACAAGTGCATGAGTTCCTTCTTTTCCTTTGGCTTCATACCAATGCAGCAAAATAGAACAGTATTACCACTATACTCATAATTATTACCATAATTCTTAAAGTAAAGTAATCGATTTTTTAAATATATATATATATATATATATATATATATATATATATATATATATAAATTAGTAATATCTAAAAGCACCATACTCATAATTATTACCATAATTATTAAAATATTATTCTTTTCAAATATTTACATTAAAATACTGTCATCTTTAGAGAAGGGTCAAAATGATAAAATAAATAAATATAATACCAACATTTTATATTAATTACTAAATCATAATAAATATGTATAAAATCACTGTATTATAGAAAATATATAAAATTAAAAAAATTAATCACAATATTACTAATATCTTAAGATAATTATTTATAAAAAAATAATTAAAATAAGAGATAGTCAGAAGAAAAAAAATTAAAATATTAGTATGCACGCATTTATCATTTAGTCAAACGCACACAAAAATATCACCATAAATATTTAATGAAAATTTACACGTAAACTCACTCAAAATATTATTGTCTAAAATACTCTTGCTAAAATACCATTTTAAAAAAATTTAAATTAAACAACTCAACTTAATATTTATAATTTATATTACTCATTAAATCAAGTATGTATACGATTATAAAACCATAGGAAACTCACATATATAATGAGAAATAATCATAAAATTAATCAACATATATTCTAAAGTAATTTTAACATCAAATTAATTCTTTAAAATTCTATTTAATTAATAAAATAGTTTAGTATAAAATCTGGGATGTTATAGTAGGTATGAGAGACCACGCCATCAAACTGAGAGATATGAACTTATCTTGACTCAAGAAGATGACATGTTATTCATGGATCAAGATGAACCCACAACCTACTAGAAAGCCATGATTGGAACAAAATCTAAGAAATGGCTTGAAGCCATGATGTCTGAAATGGAATCGATGTACACTAACCATGTATGGACCTTGGTTGATGCACCTAAATGGATAAAACGCATAGGGTGCAAGTGGGTCTACAAGTAAAAGATTGACATGGATGATAAGGTAAAATACCTTTAAGGCAAGGCTAGTAGCGAAAGGTTTTAAACAAATTAATGGTATAGACTATGATCAAACCTACTTTCTAATAGCAATGTTTAAGTCTGTTTTAAATTCTACTTGCTATTGGTACAAACCATAATTATGAAATTTGGCAAATGGACGTTAAGATTGAGTTCCTTAACGAGAACCTTCTTGAGGATGTGTATATAACACAACTTGAGGGTTTTGAGAATCCAAAGGATGTTAGAAAGGTATGCAAACTACAAAGGTTCGTTTATGGATTGAAGCAAGCTTCTAGAAGTTGTAATCTTCATTTTGATGAAGCTATAAGAAATTTTGGATTCATTAAGAATGAAGATGAACCTTATGTCTACAAGAAGGTTAACGGGAGCACACTAGTGTTTTTGGTCTAGTTTGTGGATGACATACTGCTCATCGGAAATGATATCGCTAAATTACAAAATATGAAAATGTGATTAGGGAATTGCTTATCGATGAAGGACTTAGGTGAAGCTTCTTATGTGTTAGGAATCATAATCTATAGAGATAGATCAATGAAGCTACTTGCCCTGAACTAGTTGTTGCTATTATGCTTAACATTGGTGCTACATCTCATTGATGGATGAAAATTATATTGGTTATTTACTATGTTTTGAATAGAGTTCCTAAATCTAAAAACAAAACATCTCCTTATGAGAGTTTGAAGAAAAGACATCTAAACTGGTCTTATTTTCAAACGTGAGGTTGTCTAGCTTATGTCAGAATCCTTGATTCCAAGCGAGTTAAACTCGCCAGTAGAGCCTATGAATGTGTATTCATTGAGTATGCAGTAAACAACAAAGCGTATAGGTTTTATGACCTAAACACTAAAGTGATCATAGAGTCAAATAATGTTGACTTTTATGAAAATAAATTATCTTTCAATCTAGAAATAGTAGGGGCACCGGAACAAGTCACGCTCTTGTGATTAGGAGCACTAAAAGCAACAAACAAGGTGAAACATAACCTCGAAGAAGTAAGAGAGCAAGAGTTGCTAAAGATTATGGATCTGATTATACGACCTATACTTTAGAACAGGATCCCGCAAATCATCAAGAAGCTATGTTGTCGTTGGATGCAGGCCTATGACAAAAAGCTATAAACGATGAGATGGATTCTCCAAAGTCTTATAGGACCTGAAATTTAGTATACTTGCCTCCTAGTTGCAAACCGATATGTTGTAAATGAATTTGAAAAAGAAACTAAAAACCAATGGAACTGTTGATAAATACAAAGCTCGCCTTGTAGCCAAAAGTTTTATACAAAGAGAAAATATAAATTTCTTTGACACTTTTTAACTAATCACTAGAATTACATCGATTAGGGTACTAATTTCACTTGTTGTTATTCATAACTTGGCGGTACACCAAATGGATGTCAAGATTGCTTCTTTAAATGGTGACTTGGAAGAAGAAATCAATATTGAACAACCTGAAGATTTTGTGATTCATGAAAAACAAAACAAGGTATGTAAGTTAGATAAGTCTTTGTATGGTCTTAAACAAGCTCCTAAGCAATGACATAAAATTTTTGATAACTTGATTATATCAAATGAGTTTAAAGTGAATGAAAATGACAAATGTATTTATTACACATTTAAAAATGGCATTTGCACTATTATATGTCTCTATGTAGACGACTTACTCATATTTAGTTCAACAAGTCATGAAGTGATATGAGATGAACATACTATTATAAATCAGAGACGCATGATTCTTGAAGCGATGAAAGAATGATATAATATAAACTTTAATGAGATATATACTCTATGTGGAGTAGAGTACCTATCTACAAAAGTACTCTCGATAACCTATGTGAATGTGAAGGTGAGGTCGCTTCCTATGGAGTTTTGGGACATAATTCCTAGAGCGTTCACTATAATAAGATAGAAATGCAGAGCCATTAATGCACGAGCTTTTGAGAATACACCCTATGAAAAGGATGTGTATGAGATTGATGTCAAAGATAGAGTTCAAGACTACGAGTCACTTTGTTGAATCTAAATCTTACTTACTATGCAAAGGTTCAAGTCGGAAGAAACAAATGCTTATGCTCAATCTTATAGAAGCGTTTGACGCAGAAACATTTTTTTTATTCAAGTGGGGGAATTTTGGAACATAAAAAGTATGTTAGTGTGTGAATTAAAAAATTATTGAAGTCCCACATTAGAAAGTTATCATATATCGAGTAGTTTTTAACTCAATAAATACTAAAGTCCCACATTTGATAGTTAACATATGTGATATTGTTTCCATCACTATATCAATAGTGTCAAAGTCTTGTGAAAAGTACACTAAAGTTGGATGTAATTCCCAACTTTCTATCTTCTCTCTCTTTTTCTCGATGCACTTTTGAGCAACTTCTCCCATTTCTTTATGTTCGTTCGATTTTTGAGTGATCCTAATACCAATGTTCTTTTAGAGCGATTTTTGAGTAGTGCTAATATCATTGTCCTTTTAGAACAGTTTTTGTGCCGTAGTTCCTTCGATTTATGAGTGATATTAAGTACCATATTTTTAGAGTGACCATTATAGTTAGAAGGTGTAATTCTAGAACGGTTTTCTACGGTGAACTAGAATGAAAATATAGTTTTAACTGAGATGTTTTATTTTGGGGACATTGTGGTTCATAGTTAGTGTCGACAATCAACCTGTGCAATCAAAACATTGGCAAAGACCCCCAATTAGGGATGACCCATATCTTTATAATATACCCTCACCTTTGAAAAATTACATTGATATCCTTAATTTTTTTATAGTATACCCTCAACTTTGAAAAATTGCAATGATATCATTAATTTTGTACACTTAGCATCTAAAATTTCATATTTGCACATTTTGCCTAGAATAAATACTCAGATTCTCCAATCATTGTGAGTATGTGATAACGGCTGCCACCACTCACCACCAAATATTAGAATATTGAAACTTGATATTAGCGTTTTTATGATCCATTTTTTAGATTCGAACAGGGCCTCCACAAACATTAAGACGACCATATTGATAGTATGTCTTGCATAATTTTGAACAACGCCACGAAATGTCTTAAAGAGAGTGACTTAGTCTGCGACTCAATCAAATAATAATTTAGGTGACTGAAAATTATTTTAAAAACAACATGAGGTTGTAAAATATTTTACCTTTTACGTTTTTTGGACTCAATTTTAATAGACATACTATTTAAATTTAAATATTTCTAAAAGTATTGTTAAAGATAGTATTATAACTCACTATCAATGCATATCCATAAAATCCTTCAAATATGTAAAGAAAAAAAAAGGTCATATTTTTTTTTAGAATTAGGATAGTCTCACTAAATAGTTATAACTGTTATCATTAAATGATCACTCCATCAACCATTTAGATTTGACTATTTGTATAAAATGTTTTACACCAAAAATGCATAATTATTAAAACTTGAATTTAATTCATGTGTAATTTTTTTTTTTTAACTATTAATCGCAACAAACCAAACTTTTATTTTTGTACAACAATTGAAACTTTTTTGTAGGCAAGAAATGTCACAAACTAGTGAAATATGAATGATATGACATATGACCAATTTTTTGTTCTTAGTTTTCATGAAAATACGTACTTTTATTTTCTGGTATATTTGCATTCACAACAAGAGAAAAAAGAAAGATCCTTCATTTTTGCAATAACGAATTGGTGTGTGCTTTTGATTCAAATTCAAACTCAGAAGATAAACCCAACACAACATTTCATCAACTGATTCGAATTTCAATTGCAACCAATTCTTCACATTCATTCATTTCTAAAGGGTTTTCAAATTGAACCGTTTTCGTCGATGGGTTTTGAAATTGAACCGATTTCGTCGATGGGTTTTTGAACAAATCTATAAAAAAACTGAGTTTTCCAATGCCGGAAAACGATCAACACCGTCTTCTAGGTTCATCAGAAGATGCAGAACGCGATATTGAAAATCATGGATCGGAAATCATCGTCGCCGCCGTCAATGGAGGCGGAGGAGGCGGTGGTGGTGGAAGTAGTGGTAGTGGTAAAGGGTTCAGAGATTTTTTAAAATTATCGAGTCACCATCGTCATAGTTTCAAGCGGTTAGATAGAGAGAGAGAAAGAGATCATGATGATAATAATAATAATAATCCACGTGATTCTTCTCACTCTGATTTTGATCTTCATTCTTTTGATTCTTCTGGTGATGTTCTTGCTGATAGTGCACCTCCTGAATGGGCTTTGTTGCTTATTGGTTGTCTCCTTGGTCTTGCCACTGGTCTCCTTGTTGCTGCTTTCAATAAAGGGGTTTGTCAATTTTCATCAATCTATTTTGGATTTTTTTTTTTATGTGATTTTTATGTACAACAAGTTTAGTTTAGTTTGTTGTTGTGTTGAACATTGATGTGTATGAATGTAGATCTCAATGGATTGGAGCAAAACAGACTAGGATATATGGTGTTAGGAGAGACTTTTACTTTTGTTAGTTATACTCTCAGTGATCTAGATCTATGTGAAACACATATACATGGACACTTGACACGACACTAACACTGATAGGAGAAATTAGTGTTTTGAAATGTTGATCTCAATGGATAGGAGCAAAACAAACTAGGATATATGGTGTTAGGAGAGACTTTTACTTGTTAGTTATACTCTCAATGACCTAGATCTATGTGAAGCACATTCATGGACACTGGACACGATATTGACATTGAAACATATTTACACTGATAATAATTTGAGAAGATGAAAGTGATTGAATGTAACTGCATGTGTCAATATTGTGTTGGTGGCCGACACCAATATGCATCAGACACAAGACACGACTTCAATTTGAAGTGTCGATCTTACATAGATCCATAATGTATAGATTTTGTGTATTTGTGAATTTGATCGAATGACATGTATTCATGTTGCTTGTGATTTGGATGTCACAAGTTCAAACCCAAGAAACAAGATCTCTGTTTTTCGGGGGGTAAAGCTTAGCAGCACGTATTTACCCTCATCATATCCCACTTGGTGGGGGCTTCTTGCATTGGACCGTCTTCTTTGAGTAGTTCTCTTGGAGGCATAAGAATTTCTCTAACGTTGAAACTAAGAAGTTAGAAGTAAGGATTGTCTCTGATTTATAAGGTTCAAATCCAAGAAACAACATCTCTGTTTGTAGAGGTAGGCTGCATACATTTACCCTCATCAGATCCCACCTGGTGGGGGCTTTGTGCATTGGGCCGCCTACTCTCGGAGGACGTACCAATTTCTTTAATTTTGAAACTAAAGAATTAGAAGTAAGTATTGTCTCTATTAGAAAGTGGGGATGGTTTGGTAATTAGATAACTCGTAGTTTATACTATGGATTATTTGGTTTGGTGTTGTATAAGATTGAAAGCATAAAATGTATGAACTCTTTAATCGATTAGAATGTCATCTTGTTGATTGTGTATTTTTTTTTTCTTCTTTTTTTTTTTTTTTTTACCTTTTTTACTTTTTTGTTTTGATCT